>NC_132897.1:31487720-31790623 GCF_030463535.1 Salminus brasiliensis
GGAAGGACTACTCAGGAACTTTCTTTTTATTGCTAGCTGTATATGAGTGTTCGAACAGACTATTCCTTTAAGAGCTAGTGCGCGGGTCTGTAATTGAGTGATACCCGGCAAAAAAGCCTTTCCCTACCCTGCTCGCAGAAAAGCGCAGTGAAAAATAAAGAGTTTGTGAAGTTTTCCATTTATGATTCATCTGAGCAGCGAATAGCAAAAACTATAGTATCAGCAAATTGCTTTTGTGCACTCGGCAATTCTCCTCAAACGCCAGAAATCTTCATACACACAGTTTCAAAGCACTGCTCAGTAATTACCTATAATCCATTTGACACAGGGAAATGAGGAGGGCTTCTCATGTGTCTGATCCTCCACCCCTCATTCAGCTTAGAGTGCTTTATTAAATCCACCAGTCTCTCTCTGTTTGCCTTCGTACTCTAACTCTCCTGCTCTCGCTCTCTCCATCTCTCTCGTTTTCTCTCTGAGTGTATCAGACCTGATCCCGGTTGTGGGATAAGATCAATTGTTTACGTCTGCGCTTTGAGAAAATGAGCTCTTAAACATGCAGCTAATCTCTAGATTCTGTCTATTTTTCTCTCTCTCACACACACACACACACATATTGTGGGGATCTTCCATTAACATAATCATCACTGTACTGTAATTAACATCACACCTACACCTAACCTCAGTCACCAAAAACCATTCAGCACAGTCTAAGTTGCATTCTTTGATGACACATATGCTCACAGCTTGTTTAGTCCCTGTAGAGAAGTACTGCCAATAAAATTAACTCTCTGGAGTAGACATGAAAACATGAACCTAATGGCACCATGCCATGAAGCCCCTAATCCTCTTTGCCCATATAGTGGGCATATATGTCTTGTGATATCAATCACAGCAGGAAGATAAAGGGGACAGGACTGAAAACTCACCTTGCTTTGGTACATCTTGACCTCCTCGTACGAGTGCGTCTGCCAGGCGAGCTGCTGAAGCTCCTCGGCTGTGTACTGGCACGTCTCCAGGTGGGACTTTATGATGTTTTGTGCAATGCGGTCTGGCGAAAGGAGAGAACAGGGTACATTTTTCATTAAGAAAAAGAAAAGGGAGCACTTGTGTGGTGAAGAAGATTAATAATGAAGGTTAAATCTGCACCAGTTTCCTTTACAAATGTAAAGTCTCCCTCTACTGGCCTCAGTAAGCAGCTCTAGCAAAAGACATGAGCTCTATTGTGCAAGGGCTAAGCACCGCCCCTCACCTGAGGCCTAGCTCCAAGCACACAGGTGCTGTTGATTAGGGGACTGATTACAACTCCTCAAAAGCACCTCTGTTTGGAGCGCTCGTAGCCAGTTACCCTGATGCTACCTGACGTTGTGCTGATGAGATTTCTTGGTTTTCTTTGTTCTTCTGTTTCAGCCACTGGAGTATGGAATTGCCTATGATCTACCTACCTACCTTCCTGCGTTTTGCCCCTTGTTTTTTCTCTGGGGAACAGAAGCAATGGGGAGTGTTGAGGTGAGTGCCTTTGCTATCTGGCCCACTTTTCAGAAATGTTCTAGTCTGAGAAGGATAAAGTAGCTTTTGTGGTGCTACTTCTGTGGAGGCCTGCCTTGGACTGGGTGGTTCAGATTTTCTCATAGTGAGGCCACTCACCAGCCAGTTCTGGGACATCCTTAAGTCTGTTTTTACTCCAATTTTTTTGGAGGGTGACTACCACTCTCAGGCCAGGTCCTGTGTCACTACGGAGATGGTTGGGGACACTGGGAATGGGGAGTCCACCATGCTGCCTGGAGGAGGCCTGCAAGCCAGCTAGGGAGTCCACAGCCACAGTGCCGGCTCCCAGGTCTTCTGCCTCCGCTCCAGTGCCGGCTCCCGGGTCTTCTGCCTCCGCTCCAGTGCCGGCTCCCGGGTCTTCTGCCTCCGCTCCAGTGCCGGCTCCCGGGTCTTCTGCCTCCGCTCCAGTGCCGGCTCCCGGGTCTTCTGCCTCCGCTCCAGTGCCGGCTCCCGGGTCTTCTGCCTCCGCTCCAGTGCCGGCTCCCGGGTCTTCTGCCTCCGCTCCAGTGCCGGCTCCCGGGTCTTCTGCCTCCGCTCCCGGGTCTTCTGCCTCCGCTCCCGGGTCTTCTGCCTCCGCTCCCGGGTCTTCTGCCTCCGCTCCCGGGTCTTCTGCCTCCGCTCCCGGGTCTTCTGCCTCTGCTCCAAGGCCAGCAATGGTGGTTGTCCCAGCCACTGACTCTGTTCCAGAAGCTCCAGACTGTTTCTCACCAAGCTGGTGTATTGGATCTTCTTGGGGAGCGCCAGCATGCTCCGCTCCCGTGCCGGCTCCCAGATCTTCTGACTCCGCTCCCGTGCCGGCTCCCAGGTCTTCTGCTTCACTCCAGTGGTCAATTTTGAATTTGTTCACATATAATCTGAGAATCACTGGTAATGCTTTTATTACTGTAGTATTAAGCGTTTTCAGGTAATCAACCACCCAACCACCAGGCTTCCCCACCACCCGTGCAAGAGCAGCAGCACAGCATTCCACCACTGCCGCCTGCCTAATGTCCTTATTAAAACCTAAATGGACTCTTAACTGTCTGTCACTATTATTACCACCATTAACTATCAATACTCTGACCATCACTGCTATGATTATTTTAAGTTATACTACACTGTGATTACCAGTGCCGGCCCCCAGGTCTTCTGCCTCTGCTCTAAGGCCAGCGATGGTGGTTGTCCCCGCCACTGACTGTTTCAGAAGGTCTTCTGCCTGTGTTCCAAGGCCAGCGATGGTGGTTGTTCCAGAAGCTCCAGACTGTTTCTCACCAAGCTGGTGTATTGCATCTTCTTGGGGAGCCCCAGCATGCTCCGCTCCCGTGCCGGCTCCCAGATCTTCTGACTCTGCTCCCGTGCCGGCTCCCAGGTCTTCTGCTCCACTCCAGTGGTCAATTTTGAATTTGTTCACATATAATTTGAGAATCACTGGTAAGTTTGGTAAGTTTTGTTATACTACACTGTGATTATAATAGACATTAAGATTGAGCAGTCTTGATGGTTCTATGACTTTTCAATAATTCAGAAATAGTCTTATAAAATATCTTTTGTTGTCGTCTTGTTACTGATTACTGACTTTCTAAAGCTGCTTTGACAACACAAAGCAGTGATATTTCTTGGTTGTCTTTGTTTGTTTTAGTCACTGGAGTATGGAATTGCCTATGATCTACCTACCTACTTGCCTGCGTTTTGCCCCTTGTTTTTTCCTCTGGGGAACTGAAGAAATGGGGAGTGTTGAGGTGAGTGCCTTTGCTATCTGGCCCACTTTTCAGAAGTGTTTTTACTACAGAGGAGGCTTCTTAAGATATTTTTTGGAGGGTGACTACCACTCTCAGGCCAGGTCCTGTCACTAGGGAGATGGTTGAGAACAATGGGAATCCACCATGCTGCCAAGTGTCCTGGAGGAGGCCTGCAAGCCAGCTGGTCTCTGCCACTGACTGTTTCAGAAGCTCCAGACTGTTTCTCACCAGGCTGGTGTATTGGATCTTCTTGGGGAGCCCCAGCCTCCTGTTGAACTCTTGCCAGGCTAGGTTAGGCCTCAGGGTCCTGGGCCACCAGAGTTTTTTCTGTCTGGTGGACGCACCCTTGGGGAGGGGGTACTGTATCGTCTCCCTCTGTTGGCCTCAGTGGGGAGCTCATGCACAAGACCATGAGCTTAATGTGAAAGCTCAAACTCACAGGGCTAACCCTCAACTCCAAGCACACAGGTGCTATTCATTAGGGGAGTGATTACAACTCCAGCACCTCTGTTTGGAGTGGAGTCACAGTGATACCAGAAATTGTGCTTTTGTGATGCTGCTTGGTTTTTCTTTGACACTGCTTGTTTACCAACACCAGAGTATGGAGTTGTCTGATGTACGTGCCTGCCTGGGTGTTGACCCCTGCATGTCCTGACCAGGTGTTTTGCTGTAGCCCTAATAAAGTCCCTATGCACCTGCCTCCACCAGTACATTACAATAAACAAAAAAGCCATGGTGTGAAGGCTGATTTTTCATATTTGTTTTTCCTTCAACAGCTTTCTAATAGTGACCAAAGTGTGATGTTTGATTGTTACCAAGACAACCAGCTAATACTGAGCTTTCAACTGCAATTGATATAGAACATCTATTTGTGTAGATTGCTACAGCTGCTATGTGAGATTAGTGTCTCCAAATTGCATCAAAAGTTGACAATCAGGGACTAAGTTTAGGAAACTGTACACAGGCATTGGTTATAGGGATCAGTCTTGGCGGTCTCAATACAACAGAGTTCAATATTCAATGGCCCATAAATGAATAATGTAGTAATAACCATGACCTTAATCACATTCAAGTGGCAACACACTGCGTGTACAACATTTACTTAAAATCCCAAACCTTTATAGAACTCAGGTCAGCTGCTTGACATGAGGTTCTGAGGACCATGACTACAGTTGGAGAGAAACTACAGACCGTCCACAGTGTTGGTAGGGTTTTTTAGGAAACGTGACTAAACCCTTTGACTTAAATCAAATTATTAGATTATTAGTTTGGTTATTAGTAGCAACATTCTTTCATAAGGATGACCCATGTAGTGCAGAGCTAGAGAGGCAGACTTTAGACAGTGACTCGCGCTATGGTTCATGGACTACATACCCAACTCCCCCATGGAGACCCCGGGCGCCAACTGGCTGTCCTGGTACGAGCTGTAAGGGAAGAGGTTGGGCACGGGCGTCAGGTCGTAGATGGGCTCCTGCTTGATCTGTTTCACGCCGGCCATGTCCAGGCCAGACTGGTCCGGGCTGGGCTGGGTGGAGTCCATTCCGTAGTAGCCAGCCGGGGGGCCGTTGGTTTGACCCTTGGGCATGTCTATAAGGTGGCCGTTGGCATACGCGCCGCCGATGTCATGCCCGAGGCTACCCAAGCCAGACGAGAGGCCGGTGGAGTAGACACGAGCCAGGGCCTCGGCCTCGCCCGTCTGCTGCTGCTGCCTTTGCTCCTGCAGGCGCTGCTGGTGCTTCTGCACCTCGGCGTACAGCGAGTCCCGCTGCTTTTTAGACATGCGGCCGAACTTTACCGCTGTTGGGCGTAAGGAGAAGAGGAAACCACAATGAGGGTAAGATTAGCTATAGGCATCTGACATGGTTGAAAAGGTCAATGTTGCTTGTCTTTACAATAATAATCACTGTTTAATACAAACACAATAAAACCCCAATATGTTTAAGTGAGGACTTGCAGTCTGGCATCACTGGCAGTTGAGTGGAGCCTAAGGCTACACTTCATAAAAACAGGTCCTTATAATTGGCTAGTCATAATATAATCATTGCTAATGATTGTTGATCATCTAATTTAATTTGAGATGTGTTTATATGTGTAAATATCTAATATTGCTTGCATACATTTATGCACACACAGCCTTATACAGAATGGAAAGTGTTAATGTTATTTATATATATAAATATAAATAATTAATTACATGATAATTAAATATGGAGTTGTTAACATTGATCATTGATATGAACAGTAATAACATTAACAATAGGTAGCTATTATTTTTATTATTATCGTTAGCATTTATAACTGCATCAGTTCTCACCATCGCGGGACATTCCCAGTGCGAGGCATTTCTGCAGTCTGCAGTGCTGACACCGGTTGCGGTTGGTTCTGTCGATCAGACAGTTGCGCTGGCGAGGGCAGGAGTACGAAGCATTGTTCTGTTGACTTCTCCTGAAGAAACCCTGCAGCACACAGGACACATCGGCACAGGATATTAAATCCCTAAGACAGTCAAGATTGCTATGAACTGGTGTTGGTCCCAAACTGGATTGATCAAGAAACACCCAAGGCTTCAACAGTGAAGTAATGTAGTTTTGCACAGGTGTTTGTAATGAAAATTGACAGGGTTGTAAGACAACAACAATAAAATTGGTAACTTATTGGACAGAATTACTAAATAAATAAATATTGATATTTACACAAAATGACTTCAAATACATTACAAAGTCAAAAGTTGAAAAAAATAAAGTTGATTTTTCAAAATCAATGCAGAATCACAAATAAAATAACATTACAGTAAGTGTTTTTAACATCTAGAGAAAACAAGTAATGATTTGACATTTGACATTATTATTGACATTATTTTACATTAAAATGAGTATTGAGTCATTATTTTGACACTATACTTTGTAATATATATTGTAGTAATAGTAAGTACTATTATTCATAATAAATACTATTATTCATAAGCTCTAAAACAAATAAAGCACCCACAGAAAAGTGCCAGCAAAGAAGAGGTATTATAGCACTGTCCAGTGTAGGAGAGAGCATGTATTTGTGGGATAGGATGGTATGGTATAGGATGTGCTAAAGAAGCTAACTCACATGAGATACGCTCAGTCATCAATTTACTTTTACAAACAGTGACTGATTAATTTACTGGACAGTTAGAGAGAGTATATAGTATATTTGAGTATATGTCTGGCCCACAGTGTATTGGCTCTGAAGGAATTTGGTCCCAGGTCAAAATGTGGTGACCCCTGGTCTACTAGCATGTCCTGTCCTGTCAAAAATATGATTTTGACCAACCATAATCACATTTACCATATGACACATGACACATAATGACATAACCGAGGTTATCCTGAAAAGCTGTGTGGTAAACCAAAAACTCTATAGACATGGTGTTTCTCTTAGAGAAAGCCAGTCACGTTTATTCTCACCTTACACCCCTCGCATGTGATGACCCCGTAATGGATCCCTGAGGACTTGTCTCCGCAGATTTTGCATGGTATAACTTCGATTTGGGCTGCGGAGGAAAACAACAGAGAGAGAGTATAAGTGAATGAGTTGCACACCTGCTGGATGTTAGATAAAGGCTACATATGACGTAATGAAGGCTGCGAAGCCAGCCACCTCGATTCACACAGGGACCCCCCTCAGGGCTTTTTCTAATATGTGTTGAGACGTTTTGACATGGGGGACGTTTTGACAGAAAACTGAGCACACTGTTCTTGACCCCCCCCCCCCCCCCCTGTAATACTGTTTCACTTCTATAATACAGTTATAATGATCTGTAGTACTTTCCTGCATATAACATTAACTCCTGTAGAATCCCTTATTTCTGCTCTAAAATCCAGTTCAAGACCAGTGTTTGCTGGTAGCTGGATTCAGATGGTCTAAGCAGGTTGTTGGTGATCAAGTAGAATAAGGCGCTGATCATCTTGGTGAAAACACCCTATATACTGTTGGACAATACTGTACAAAGTTCCACTGCTAATGCAGTAAACATGATCTCGAAATGTGAACGACATGTGCAAACTGTTAATGAGTTAATGTGGTAAAGGCAATCACTAACCAAGAGCAAAAACCCTTTTCTGAGATACCGGGCTAACCACAAGAAACTATTTCCTCAGCTGTCGAATGTGTTTATTAAGCCCATGTGCATCGAACCAACAGACTTGTTTAGTTATAGTTCTGCAATATGCCGTATTGTTGCATGTACATGTTTAGGGTCGCACTGGTGCTACGCGGCTAGTGTAAGTAAGGAAAGACGAAAGCCATTATTTTTCAAAGTCTGAAACAGTCATTGCTGGGAGAAACTGAGCACAGCTGTGAGAACACGAGTGGTGCAGACCTCAACACGGTTAAATAAAAACCCAGTCCTACCTCACAGGTGTAAAGTTAGTGACTATAGCTCATTGGCCATGCTCCTACTCTTCATCAATAGTCAGTTTCTGACCACAGAAGCATGGATACTTTTGCAGTCGAGCAACACCACTGTGCCTGAAACAATTATACCAGCAGCTCACACACTAATAATGCTAGGCTGAGAATGGTCCAGCACCATAATGTATTGGACCTATATGTTAAGCAGAGATCATAAAGTGGTCAGGGAATGTATAGGGGTTTCTAGGAGTACCTAAGTAAATGTCCAGGGGTTATAAAAGGCAAAGGTCAGCCTTTTATGAATTTAAGTTGTAGTTATTCTCTTACAAAAGTTACAATATACACCAATCCACACTTGCATTGCTTATCTCAGAATGTTCAATGGGCTGCGTTTTGCTGCAAAACTCAAATTAAAATGAGAGACGAAGATCCGCAGAGTGAGAGAGAGAGAGAGAGAGAGAGAGAGAGAGAGAGAGAGAGAGAGACAGACCCGTCTGCATGCTGAGACTGCACACTCACTATAAAGAGATTAGCCACCAAATCTAATCCTAAATTATTTCTACACACGTCTTTCCCCCTGCTCTACACTGGCTTATCTGATGCAGCAATTCTCAATTAATCTTTCCACGCTTGAGCCCACATTCCACTGTGCCAGCGTCGTAAGCGCAAAGGAATGAAGGAAGGGAAGCACTGTGGTTCTTTGGTTCTCCGCTGGGTTAGCTACAACTGAACTAGAAGTAACCTTCTCCAAGCCATTCCAATCACTCTGACGCCCATTCAGTTAGAAAGACCCCTCACTACTATTTCAGTAGAATCTTTGTCCGTAAATGACATTGTTCCAAAGCAGCGTTCTGGACATTAGCTAGCCGAGAATGAGAATGACCGCTCAGACCCATTAAGAGCATGAGGAAGAACCACAGAGATGAACCATATGAGAGCATAAGGGAAGAACCGTTGATGGGAACCAAGACTCTCCAAGAGCATGCTGAAGACCAACTGAGAGAAACCACAAAACCCAAAAGGAAGAACTCCCTAAAAGTATGAAGAACCACTGAGAGGAACCAAGACTCAAGTAAAAGATCCCAATGAGATGCTAAAACTGTTACCTGCTGCATTTTTATAAATGTCACATTCCAGGACATTCCACTAATATTGGCCGAATACCAGTATTGCTCGCATAATACCAGTACTACTCAACATGCCTGTCTACTCGCCCAATACCAGTACTACTCATTATCCCTGCCTACTCGCCCAATACCAGTACTACTCAAAATCCCTGCCTACTCGCCCAATACCAGTACTACTCAAAATCCCTGCCTACTCGCCGAATATCAGTACTACTCAACATGCCTGTCTACTCGCCCAATACCAGTACTACTCATTATCCCTGCCTACTCGCCCAATACCAGTACTACTCATTATCCCTGCCTACTCGCCCAGTACCAGTACTACTCAACATGCCTGTCTACTCGCCCAATACCAGTACTACTCAACATCCCTGCCTACTCGCCCAATACCAGTATTACTCAAAATCCCTGCCTACTCGCCCAATACCAGTACTACTCATTATCCCTGTCTACTCGCCCAATACCAGTACTACTCATTATCCCTGCCTACACGCCCAGTACCAGTACTACTCAACATGCCTGTCTACTCGCCCAATACCAGTATTACTCAAAATCCCTGCCTACTCGCCCAATACCAGTACTACTCATTATCCCTGCCTACACGCCCAATACCAGTACTACTCAATATGCCTGTCTACACGCCCAATACCAGTACTACTCAATATGCCTGTCTACTCGCCCAATACCAGTACTACTCATTATCCCTGCCTACACGCCCAATACCAGTACTACTCAAAAACCCCTGCCTACTCGCCCAATACCAGTACTACTCAATATCCCTGTCTACTCTCCCAATACCAGTACTACTCATTATCCCTGCCTACTCGCCCAATACCAGTACTACTCAAAATCCCTGCCTACTCGCCCAATACCAGTACTACTCAATATCCCTGCCTACTCGCCCAATACCAGTACTACTCAATATGCCTGTCTACTCACCCAATACCAGTACTACTCAAAATCCCTGTCTACTCGCCCAATACCAGTACTACTCAATATGCCTGTCTACTCGCCCAATACCAGTACTACTCAATATGCCTGCCTACTCGCCCAATACAGTACTACTCAATATCCCTGCCTACTTGCCCAATACCAGTACTACTCAATATGCCTGTCTACTCACCCAATACCAGTACTACTCAAAATCCCTGCCTACTCGCCCAATACAGTACTACTCAATATCCCTGCCTACTCGCCCAATACCAGTACTACTCAATATGCCTGTCTACTCACCCAATACCAGTACTACTCAAAATCCCTGTCTACTCGCCCAATACCAGTACTACTCAAAATCCGTGCCTACTTGCCCAATACCAGTACTACTCAATATGCCTGTCTACTCACCCAATACCAGTACTACTCAAAATCCCTGTCTACTCGCCCAATACCAGTACTACTCAAAATCCGTGCCTACTTGCCCAATACCAGTACTACTCAATATCCCTGTTACCAGTACTACTCAAAATCCCTGCCTACTTGCCCAATACATTACTACTCAATATCCCTGCCTACTCGCCCAATACCAGTACTACTCAATATGCCTGTCTACTCGCCCAATACCAGTACTACTCAATATGCCTGTCTACTCGCCCAATACCAGTACTACTCAAAATCCCTGCCTACTCGCCCAATACCAGTACTACTCAAAATCCCTGCCTACTCGCCCAATACCAGTACTACTCAATATCCCTGTCTACTCGCCCAATACCAGTACTACTCAAAATCCCTGCCTACTTGCCCAATACCAGTACTACTCAATATCCCTGTCTACTCGCCCAATACCAGTACTACTCAATATCCCTCCCTACTCGCCAAATACCAGTACTAAATATGCCGGTCTACTCTCCTCAACTCAGCAGTTTTTCTGCGTCAAGTTACAACAAACAAAAGTTGTGAATCATCCGAAAAACACCTGAAAAAGTAAAAAAACAAGTCTGCTTGCTTACCCACGACATCCGATTTCATTTTCTGTGAACAGCACTGCACACACACACCTGAGACAAGTGCGCTCAAAGGATCCTCACAGGAATGTGAGCAAGCCTGCGTTCATGCCCATGTCTAAGTATATGTGTGTATGTCTGTGTGAGTGTGTGTGTGTGTGTGTGTTCATATTCCACGGGATAGAGGCTTGTGTGTGTGCGCAGATGTGTGTAAGCGCATGCTGATAATCTGTGTGAGAGAATATATGCTCAGGACGGCTGGCCAGTCTGGCTTAGCCTGAGTGGAGACAGTGTGTGTGTGTGTGAGGTGGCTGCATATGTGTACGCACACATTACACATTTTTAAAGGTCCTATTTCATTTTTACACACTCATTTGACATGTTTTCTACTGTTTAAGACGGAAATTTGTAAATCGCCTCAGAAAGCAGTCTTGGGGCCGGGCTCGACTGCTGGAGGCTGATTTATGTAAATGTGCTGTGTTTTTTGTGACATCACAAAAACGTCAAATTCAGCTTGGGCTTGTTTGCACTTTAATTTCCACGCATTTCCTGTTTAAAGCCAGAAAAGCGCTCAGGATACCATGATATCGGCCCTTGAAAATCACACCCATGTGCATGATTCCTGCTTAGCTTAGGCAAAGTGTGTGCAAGTGTGTGTATTAAGTGTGTGTGGGTGTTCACACTGAGTAATCTAATGGGATTAACTCACTCGCAGCCACACAGCCATGTCCAGCGTAGCTTGCTTAAGCAGTGGTCGGGACTGTGTGCTGCGTCTCTCTCTCTCTCTGTCTATATAGTGCTTAAACTTCCCCCCAGCATGTGTGTGAGTGTAGTGGGGGTGGGAATTTGCCCTGTGTGATCCTCGGGCCCAGGCGACACAAGGTCATTCCCATAGCGATGTCACCTTCAGTTCACCGCTCCTGGGTAACTGGACATCTGTCCGCCATTGTGGTGTACATCCAGAGTCTGATGCTGAGTCTGATGCTTTGGATTTGCTAGATTCAAAGGTTTATATTGATTCCACATGGGTTCAATATTCATGTTGCAGCTGCACAAATTTTCAGCAGTATTAATAAGTAATAAGTAGCATTAATTCTGGTAATATTATATGTTTAATTCAGGTAAAAATTATACATATTTGAATCAAGCAAATTCAGGACATTTTTTTTCATTAACTGGCAACCTAGACTAGTCAAACCGTGACAACATGAGACTGAGCTATACTATAAGCTACTAGTTGTAACACTGGTAACTCATCACAACCAGACAAGCTTTCCAACCTAAAAAATATGGGTGTTAAACCACGTAAACTTTATATAAACGTTATTTTCAACATGTCTGAAGAGTCATAAACATAATTTGTACGTTAATTCTAATGACGTCATTTTTAAACATCTACAATCAACTCAAATGATTTTTTCATAAAAAATAAAATGTTTCTCACAAACTGAATGAATGCGACCAGGTCGGGTGAACACGTTTCCCCTCTGAGAAACGTATCGCCTGATATGCACTTGAAAGCACAGTACTTCCGCCATGTGTGAAGGCTACTTTAGCCTGGTTAGCTCTGTGACTTGTTTACATGCTTCATAATTTGTACACAGGTCAGTCATCAAAAACATTTCTCACAATAAAAAAAAAGTACTATGAGTGAATCTTGAAAAAAGTTTAATTGCTGTGAAAATTTGCAGATGATGTTGCTATAGGAACATGTGAAAATGTGTTCAGTTTGCCAGCAGAATGGAAACCGACTGGGTAAGTATTGTTTTACTGGTTTAAATGGGGAACCTGCTCTTTCTGTGAGCTACCATGTTTTTTATTGCCATATGAAGGTCGTGCAAAGCTGCTGTTCTTGTTGGATGTGCTGTGTTTTTTTTCTCAGGTGAGCACAAGAGCTTCTTCAGAGAGCAGTCTGGATTGATAAGCACTTAAGAATGTTTTTTCTAATGCCATTTTGACCCCCGAAAGTAGTACAACAGCTGATGCTTGTTGGAATAAGCTTTTAATTATTATTTTTTAATTTGTAGGTTTATGTCAGTTGTCATGTAGCTTTATGTAGACAAATGCTGCCTTGCTGTGAAGCATTACTGGTTGTTCGGTCAGATTAACTGTAAATGTGTGGTAAGGATGTGTCAGCTTGAATAGAACAGAATGATTTTCCACAGATTTTGCTATTCCATTAGTATTCTATAATTGGAAATACCAGGAACATGTTGGACAACAAGTTGTAGGGAGTTTGCGTCTTTGTATCTTGACCTGTCACACCGTTTTAGTGCAGCCATGCTGTTACAAACGGGACTGTAATGAGACCTCTAATGAACCAGACTAGAGGCGGGAGGGAGCTTGTTTTCTTCCTTCTAATTCATCGTGGTACATTCTCTGACCAGGCTCTCTTCCATTTCTGTCCCTCTCTAAGCTTGTCTCAAGTTAAGTTGGCTTTTTACTTTTTGCGTTGGTTTTTGAACTAAAATACTCAAAAATCGTTAGCATGGTGCTAACTGCGTGTCTAAATAATCAAATGCTTCTTCTGGTCAACGTACGTGTTCAACGTTTGGGGTTTTAGCCATGTTACGGTGCCCCTGGAGTAGAGAGGGTTAAGGGCCTTGCTCAAGGGCTCAACAGCTTAGATGCGGGTATCAAACCACGACCCTGTAATCAATAACCCAGCACTCTATGTATTTATGCCCCAGACAGGGAGTGAACCCTCAACTATGGTGTTATTAGCACCATGCGCTAACATGTTTACAACTTTGACCTGGATGGTGTTTTGTGGAGTACTCCACACTCTTAAAAAAAATGGGCAACAAATGGATCTTCAGGAGAAGCTACAAATGGATCTTCAAATAAGGCTACAAATGGATTTTCAGATGAAGAAACAATTAGATCTTCAAGCAAAGCTACAAATGGATCTTCGAATAAGGCTACAAATGGATCTTCAAGCAAAGCTACAAATGGATCTTCGAATAAGGCTACAAATGGATCTTCAGGCGAAGCTACAAATGGATCTTCGAATAAGACTACAAATGGATCTTCAGGCGAAGCTACAAATGGATCTTCGAATAAGGCTACAAATGGATCTTTAGGCGAAGCTACACATGGATCTTCAGGAGAAGCTACAAATGGATCTTCAGGCAAAGCTACACATGGATCTTTAGGCAAAGCTACAAATGGATCTTCAGGCGAAGCTACAAATGGATCTTCAGGCAAAGCTACACATGGATCTTCAAGCTGACCTGTAAATGTTCTTTATCAACTTTAAGGTTCTTTACACTCACATATCTATAACTAAAACATCTCTTAATGAAGCCAAAAGTGTTTCTTCATGGGCATTGCTGTATGCATACACTTGCAGCACTAGCTTCTCTACATCGTGCTTCGTCCTTGCTTTCTGAAGTTAGAAGACACACTCAGTATCGCACTGGAGAGTGGCCTTGCAGGCCTGGGTTTAAAAATGGAACACTGTTTTCTGTGTGTGTGTGTGTGTGTGTGTGTGTGTTGCAGAGAGAACTGCAAGTTCTGTACAACTGGCCTCCATCAAGGAACACTGGACCGGTTCCACTTCTGACCCAGTTTGACCAGTGCCAACATCAAACTGGGTCAAATGAGCAGAATGGACCGTAGGTGAACACACACACACACAAACACATACAGACACTCAGAGATGTTGTGTAAAACCATGTCAAGCAAAAACAGTCCACAGGCGCTTGTCTATTTTTATCCCGCTAAAAGCGGGGCGCTCGTCGGCCTGGCCATAGCAGTATTGATGGACATGTCAGAGTCCACTGATGCTGTAATCGGTCAATTGATCAGCGGCTAGTGACGGGGTTCTGTTCGCGGGATGGTTATGGAAATGGACTGCTTTGCGCTATGTTTAGAGGGAGCTAGCTGAGTTGCAGAAGTGGTGGGTTTGCCGCTGCCTTGAGGCGTGGCGGCTTTTCAGAGGCGGCTTTTAAATGAGTCTGATGTGTTTTATATGTGCTGTGGGGTAGCAGGATGCCAAAGACTGAGGAAGCCTCAGTAGGAATGTGTGTGTGTGTGTGTGTGTGTGTGAGGGAGCGAGCAAGCGCGTGTCCGCGTGCGTTAGAATGGCCGGAGGGCCTACATGCGTAGACCTGTCATAAGAAATAAGGAGACGTCCGTGTCTGTGTCGCTGTTGCCAGGACGACCAGCGCCTCCCTGGGTTTGTGGGTGGGAGGCCTGTATAGTCTGCCTGTCACAGCAATCATCCACACCACCGTCACGTTGCGGCAGGATGTGATGTCATCACAGCCCATCCCCCAGGAAAAAAGTAACGTCTCTGCTCTGGTCATGCCCGCTTTCCCTTGTATTTGCCGTAAAAACTCGTACGAAAAAAAAGCCCACCCGCATGAATCCTGGTACCACTTAGAGTGAGTACATACACTGTGTCCAAAAGTTTGTAGATGCCTGCTTGTCCAGTGGTTCAAGGATATCAGTAGGTTATCATAGCTTGACGCTGTGTTGAAACATTGCTGTGAGGATTTGATTGCAATCAGGCACACAAGAGCATTTAATTTGTCAGGTACTGATGATGAATGCCTAGTTCTGGAACTTCGGATCATCCCAAAGGTACTGCATGGAGCCCCGTTACTCCGTTACAGCCCAATTCTGAAGTACCTTAAACCCCTCTAGCTGCCACTTGGGGACGTTAGGCTTATGTGTGGCTACTCCGGGACAAGAATTTCCTGGCATTAATGTCAACATTATACATACAGGGTCAAACATATTCATACGGCATAACTAACAAAATAGCCCCAGGGCATGTAGCTACCACCACCATGCTTAACAGGTGGTACAGCGATCTTAGGGTTGAATAAAACG
The DNA here is from genome assembly GCF_030463535.1 of Salminus brasiliensis. NCBI lineage: Eukaryota > Metazoa > Chordata > Actinopteri > Characiformes > Bryconidae > Salminus > Salminus brasiliensis. The sequence goes on from NC_132897.1 coordinate 31,503,273, forward strand.
TCCCAAGGCTTTTTCCTTGTTCATGCGGTCAACCTCTGACCACAACTGTGATGTTCACTTTAATGGGACAGAAACTTGTGAATCTGATTGTTATGGGGATACGACATTCTGCTTGAATTTTTTTACCCACGAAAACATTCACATTGCATTACGTAGTTCCCTGCTCTCTCCTACCTGAACTGCTAATAACAATTGGTAATTGGTGTGTAAACGCCGGTAAGGTTAGCATAGAGAAATGCCTCTCCCCAGGCTGGCAAGCGTTCTGAGCGCTGTTAGTCATGAGGGCCGGGGTTATCCGCGGGTTATGTAAGATTGGGGAATGCAGCGCTGGCGATTCCATGCCTAATACGAGCTCAGCCCAGCAGGCTTAGCCGAGGATGGACGACAGCATAATACCTCTCCGCAGCAGCTAGCCTAGCCACTAGCATGCCAAAGTGCCCACACCAGCTAACTCTACCGCTAGCATCATAATGGCAAAGTCCACTGATATTTCAGGGAGTTAGCTTAAAAACAGAGAGTGTGTGTGTATGTGTGTCCTTGTCTTAAGTGTGTGTGAGATGGGGCGGAGGCACGTGGACTGTAGTAATTGATTTCTAATGATATGAGGCTCTTTCTGGTCTCAGGAGAAGGATTTTCTCTCCAAAGATTTCTTTAATTAGATTCATTAAGTGGCTACGAGCACCTCCGCAACTTAAGAACACACACACACACACACACACACACACACACACGTATGGGTGTTTTTGCTATCACAGTCCCCACATAGTTATATGGGGACAGTGTTGGCTCAGTGGTTGGAGTGCTGGGTTATTGATCATAAGTTTATGGGTAATTTGCATTGTCAGTGTTAGTAATGGATTAAGATAAACACTGAACACTGATCAGCCATAATATTAACACCACTGACAATCAGACAGCTGAAAAACACTGATTATCTTCATCTGCAGTGTTATCTGTTAAAGGGTAGGGTCTACATATTAGGCAGCGAGTGAACAGTCAGCTCTGGAAGCAGAAAAAATATGGGCAAGTATAAGAAGCTGAGCCACACTGACAAGGCTTGTGGGGAGTTGCAGTGGTCCAAGAACCGACGGCAAGGTAATACGTTTTTGTGGGTTAGTGTTGGTGCCAGATACTACAGGACGTAGCCTTCAGAGGTCTTATGAAGCCCATGCCTCGAATGGTCAGATCTGTCGTGGTGGCACAAGGGGATATTAGGCAGAGTATTAGGCAGGTGGTGCTAATGTTAAGGCTGATCTCTGTATAATAAGTGGCTTTGAAGCTTAAAGTCATACTACAGACATGCTGTGTTAAAAACTGGGGGCATATTAAACTCGCTCGGGAATCTTTACGGGTTTGACTCCGATGTTCCACTATCTGGCCGTCTGCCCGGCGAAATTCCAAAGCTGTGTATGAATATTCTAATCAGGCGCTCTACTGGCGGTAATGCGCTGTGTAGGCGAGAGATTATTTCCACCGTGTGCGCACACACACACACACACACAAATGCACGTACGCACACACACAAACAAACATGTCGAATTTATGTTTCTCATTGAGGAGCATCCCGTCACACATAAAGCCAAATTGAAGATGGCAGCTATGGCCAGGCTGTGAGTTGTAAGTGCGTTCCTCAACGTTCCTGCTAACATAGAACAGTTTGGGAGTATCACTCCTCTAACACTCTTAGCACTTAATAAAATACACACCATTTTAAAGGGCCCTTATTCGACATTTGTCTTGCTGTTTGTTTACTCTCTAAAGCTCCAATTATGATGTTTAAGTGTGTTTATGTACCTAAAACTATCCTAATTTATTTCAATTCATGAAAGAGTTTTTTCAACCTCTCCTTAACCTTTAGAAATAAAGTCACAGTTTTTAAAACAACAATTTTGTACTGAAATGACCTCTGCTCTGATTGGCTGGCTCACTCAAAAAAGCAGCCCAGGCTGAAATGCTGTCATAAATCCTTACAGCTATCAGTGCGGATGGGTGGGTCTAATCTGTTGTAGGCTGAATAGGCAGACGCAGAGAATGGAAATATGTAGGATTTTGTGACATCACAAAAACAACCTTGCAGCCATTGCAGCTACTTCAAAAATGTGGTGACGTTCTGGACTAGGGGACATCCTAGCTAGTGGTTGGGAATGTCTCATATGTCTTTGCAGACAACGTTTAAATAAGTAACAGGGTTGTTTTTAGCTAAAAATGAGCAAATACACGAGGCTAGCATCAATGCTAATGGTATAAGGGCATTAAGGACATTATGCAGCAGTCTCTGACCCAGCTTGTGAAGTGTTTGACCTGCTGAATGGGGTGTGTTAGATCTGGGTTGGAGTTAACGCCTGCAGGAAGGTCGTTAGATGTCTGAACTACTGTTCTAATAGTGTACTTCAGTTTATTTATAAAACCTATAGTTTACTTTCAGCCCATCATTTGGATGACAGGGTTGACGGGAACTAGATTTTTGATCCTGAACTATTCTTTAAATCTCTTGAGGAGATGAATCAGGTCTGCTGGAGTTGGAAAGGCTGTGGTGAATTTAAGTGACGGGATCCTAGGTGAATTCTCAGGATTGCAGTAGCAGCTTAAACCCACTAGGCGGCACTGCATCGAGTAATCTAGCAGAGCGACAGGGCCTCTTGGGGTGCTGGTTGTATAAGTAGGACCGGGGGTGCTGGGGGGGGTCCAGGCTGGACTGGCATGTGGTGTTCATCCATTTTTTACACTCATGACTTCGGGGAAAGGACCAAAAGACATATGCTTTAGGGGGTTCAGATATTATGTAGGCTCCCCAGGCATCACCGGCAATACTCTGATAATTCTGTTGACCATGGTGGGTTCTTTAAGAGGGACAGCTGGTTGTGTTAACATTCACATAGATCTACAGCACTTAGAAAATTGCATTGTACATTGCCCAAGTCCACAAATGTGATGATTATTTGCATTATTGGAAGAAATCATTTAATACCTCATAATTTTTATCCATTTTAGGTTATGAAAGATGTCCAAGGGAACTGTGTGTGTGCTTATATGTATACATATATGCTCTCCTATAAGAGAGACTGCCTAGCTTGCCTGTCGAGTGCATTGTGGGTAATCACTGATGAGGCCCGAGGCTCTCTCGGCATCAGCTGTGGTTCACTTCAGCATTAATGACCTGTACTACGACTGGATACTTCACAAAGCCAACAGAAGGGTTCCTATTAGTTGGCGTCCAGTATATAGAGTATATATGCAAATCTATGGATACAACACCATTCACCAAGCTGTTAATATGCTGAATTGTGGTGTTTGCAATTAGGTTACAGAAGGTGGGTAACTAGACACAAATTCCTATAAATAAATATCCACAGTACATCATTTATTACAGCACATTATTTATCTGTGAATTCTGCCAAAATATGTGAAATACTGAGTACAGCATCCATACTGTTATAATATTTCAAATATCCAAACCTATTTTTATTAAAAACTGTTGTTAAACAGTTAAAAAGTGGTGGAAAATGAGAGAGGGGGGGCTAGATTCTGATGAGTGAACCAAACTACCTCCTTCTGACCTTGGTAACCTCATGATCCCCTGACCCCGCACAACATGGGAACTTTCAGCAAAGCCAGTGTGTGTGTGTGTATACATTTGTCAGGAATTAACGAGGCAGAGTGTGATTTCCATGACAGGCAACTAACTAAAGACGTCTTGGTCCCTCGTTCTGGGTCACGGGGTCATGACCATGACAGCAACTACAGCTTTCAGACAGGGCATCAGCAAGGCCCTACTTTAATCAACTGGGACTTGTTCTGTCCAGAGTTTTGCTGTTCTGCTGTCTTATTAAAAAAGTCATATTAACACATAATCTGTTCATTACATTGGTGTGCTTATATGCAATAACCATAAACTATAACTGATATTTATTCATATTCTGATTTATAATATAATTGTTTAAATGCTATATATCACATATTGTTAAATATATGTTGCATATGTAGGTCTGTTTATGGCTGAAATATTAGAAAAAAAATGGAAAAAATGTTTGCTTACACATTTATTTCAATTTGAGACAAATATATGTTTGATATAATGGAATTCCATATATTTTAATACATGTGTATATTTGAAATCTCTATAAATTGCAACATATCAGATTTCCATATGGGTTGTTCCTGTGACTTTAAGACTGATATATGTAAGTAAGCATCTGCTCTGGTTGGCTGAAACTGCTGCTAAACTGCTGTACGCTGGATAGGTGCGTACTTGACCATATATTGCAATAAACCACAAGATTAATAAGCAGCTTATCAAACTATAAATATGAATTTGGACTCTATAACAACATTAAACCTGAGGATTTGTTTACCCTCGAATTCGGATGCTTACTACTGTATGGCTCCACACTGTGTGCACGCCTGTGTGTGTGTGTGTGTGTGTTGTTGTTTAAACTGGCTAAGTAGGTTAGTAAGTTACTCGCCCCAGGGTGGTACAACAGTGTCATATCTGGCTGTTGTGGGCCAATGTCCCCTCCCACCCTCGTACACACACACACACACACACAAATCAAAATGACCTTCATATCTTTCATAAATACAAATATTACATAATGGGCCATAATAGGTCAGGAGAAAGCCCACATAACTCACATAACAGGAGCAAATTTGTATCAGGTAATGATAATGCTCTGCACAGTACTGCTAGCCTGGCCTGCTGGGAGTTCTGAGAGATTACAGAAGAATCTGGCTGAATCCGGAATATTACAAAACTCAGCATCTGATTATAATCAGATCTGGCTAATTAAAATGGAGTAAAATTAAGCAAAAAAGCGCAAAAATATTCTTTTGTTCCCAACCAAACCAGCCAGGACACAACTGATCCATTGTCTTGGTTGTCCCCATGCCAACAACAGAAACAACAGTGACTGGTGGAGTGAAATATAATGTAGTCAATTTAAAACCTTGCACAATTAAGCAAAAAGATATTCTAAAAACTAGCTGGGACACGGCCAGTCTATCGTCTTGGTTGTCACCAAGCCAAGGCTGGAGACCACAGTGATTGGTGGAGTGAGTTCATGTTGCAAATATAAAAAATGTTCACGCAGTTTGTTAGCAACCATGCCAAAACTGAACCCTTGCCTGGTGGATTGACCAGCATGTGTTTACCCATGTGTATCTAGTATGTATTACACTCATATATGTTTATGTTACATGCATAGGTCAGCACATTGGCCCTGTCAGTAAAAAATTGGCCCTGTCAGTGAGGTCATGAGGTCAATCCCTGGTGATGCCACAGCCATCCGTAACTGGGGCCTAACTGGCCTCGCTCTCTCTGGGAGGGGAGGATAGTGAGTACGTCAATGCTAGCCAGCGTGGGAATCTGTTGGAAAAGATGTGGTTTTGTATGACTCGATGGAAGCTAGCGAGAGAGGGTATCCTAGCTAGTGGTTGGGAATTGGATTCATTTGAAAAAATCTTAAGAGTATTATAAACTTTGTTCACTTACACTGTGTGTGTGCTACACTCATGTGTGTGCATAGTATGGTAACAGCTTTGCCTCAGGCTTTAATCAGATTGAGGGGAACGAGCTGCTTGACTAAAGTGGCCCCCAGGGTCCATTCCACACAAAAAACCATCACCTGACTCTCTCTCTCTTTCTCTAAACACACACACACACCACTCTTTACATTCTTATCTGTTGGAGGCTTTCTCTCACACCCTCTCTGTCCCTCTCGCTCCCTTTCTCACATGCCTGCTATCTCTCCTAACATTATCTACCTAACGCTTTCTCTAACATCTCTCTCTCTCTCTCTCTTTCTCGCCACCATCCAGCCACTGCTTATCTGTCCCTTTCTCTCCTATCGCTCACACCCTTCTTCTAAATCTCTCTCTAAGGATCTCCCTTTCACACACAGACACACACACCCTCTCAACTCTGCTTTCACAGCCATCCAGGATATCCATGTAAACGAATTAATCAAAGGCTTTATGTCTTTCCTTTAACCTCATTAACAGCTGTCAGAGGAATCTATTCTAGTAGATTTGCTTCTATACATTCATGCTTCCATATATTTAGATTTTCCCATGTAGATGGCATCCATGGGGGTGGTTAAGCCAGGTTAAGCAAACAAATACTAGGTTAACGTTGACCATTCCAGCATTCTGAATATTAAATTACAGCGCCCATCCTGTCCATCCCATCGTCCTATCAAGTGCGAAGAGAGGGTCTGCTATGTGAGCGAGGCGGTGATATGGGCTAATCAGCTTTCAGCACATACGTGTGTAATTTCACACAGCCTCCTATTGTACACTGCTGGAGGCGCGGCGTTTGCTATACAAGGCAGCAGATGAATGTAAAGGAGCGGAGAGTAATGACTTTGTATGTGTGTATATGTGTTAGGGATGTCCCGAGCCGATCCAGTAACTTAGGATCAGGGACCGATCCAGGCCTTTTTAAGAGACCTGGGTATTAGCTTTTAAGGTTCCAGTGACCCAGTTCCATTAACAGCCATACACACACCTGTCGTAACACTCCCTCCACCATGCTTGACAGATGATTTGGTGTGCTTAGACTTAAGAGCCCATCTTTTCTTTAACCATACTCTTCACTTCCCATCATTCTAGTGCATGTTCATTTTGGTTTATCTGCCCAAAGTTCCAGATGTTTGTTCCAGACCTGAGGAGACCTTTAATTTTGTAAAGGTTTTCTAGCAAAGTCTCATCTGGCCTTTCTGTTCTCGAGTGTTAACGGTGGCTTTCGTCTCTGTATTTGCTCTCATGAAGCAAAAGCTCTACAATCACTCTATTTTAGTTCCCTGTCAGGGATGATTGGTTTTTGCTTACTCTGATAGGTTTGCTTTGTTGCTTTTTTTCTCAGTCTAATGAACAGCCCCCAAATGTACATTCACCACTTTGAATCAACCCCAGACCTGACCAAATCTCCTCATCTGTCCAATCCGTCATGGAAAAATGAGGGAACAGGCCAAACCTGGCCGTGAAACTGCACTTCAACAGTCAACAGTCCGATTACTTTTGAGTCTGTGACAATAGAAAGGCTGAAAAGCTAAAATGTTCTACCCTCGGCCAGTGTTCTGTCAGTGTCCAAATACTTATGGACCTCTCTTTTCCCCCTATCTTTCTCTCAGTGCTGTTGTGAGCAGTGTGTGTGAGGTGTAAAGTGAGGTGTTGTATCTGCAGGTCTGCAAGTGGAGCTTGGAGAGATCAGCTCCAGCTCTCTAATGTCACACCACTGTTTTTCTAAACAGCATTTGCAGTGGATGATGCGTAAAATCAACACATAACTCACACACAAATACACATACACAATGATGCTGTCAAATTCAACAGGCCCTAAAACAGAACTCTGAGGTACTCCACTCCAATATGCTAAACCAAGGGCCTATCAAATATATTACAATAGTTTCTGCATTAGGGTTAAGTTTATGTCCTGTCAGGATGTCATGAGTTTCAATTCCAGCTATGCTGCAACCAAAACAAGCTGCTCATTATTGGTGCTTTGTCCATTATACGCTCATTAATGCGGGTGGTATATAATAGTTACAGACTAAATCCACTAGCTACAGCAGATGATGATACCAATACATGAACTTTTGTAAAATTAAGAAATTGGAACTAAACATGCATTAGATTAACTGAGAAATAAGTAACACATGCAGGGCAGCTTTACTAATACCAACTATATCACCAAGAATGCATGTCACATCGACCAGAAAACAGTACATAATAATCCAACAGACCGGAATACAACACAGTAGCTCCTGATACAACCGCGCAATTAGAGTGAGTCTATTTCTATGGGTTTCTGTCCCACTGTATGGGATTGGGTCTCCTTCTATGACTTTGCGTAATCTTCCCTAAATTACGTAAGTACAAGCTCTTACTCAGCTAAAGGCCAAAAGAAACAAATGGGGGGAAAACACAGAAACAACCACAATTAACAACCTAATAAGTACTAATCCTGCACTGAGCTGGAGGCAAAAAACCAGCAGACAGGAGCACTGGAATTATGAGCTGAGCAAGCGGTCAAATACACTCACAGAAAAGTGATTTTGATTTTTTAAAGGCATTTAATCACTGTGATCAACCATAACCTGACTTTCTAATCAGTCTAAAACACAGCTGATGCAGTAGAGCTCTCAGTAAATTAAAAATACAGGCAGATTAAATGTGCGTCCAGAAAACAATGGTCTTGTTTGTTCTTTTGGAGCAGTGAGTGGTTTAGAGGATATGTGAAAATTTTGATCCTCAAAAACACACTTTACGCACTTTTGGTAAAACAACAAAATAAAAAGTTAGATCTAATAACTTAATCATAGGTTGTGTCATTAATGATAGTTAATATTTCTATCATTGTTAAATGCTAAGTGGTTAATAATGCAGTTTCTTAGTGAAATTTACATTTTTGTCATAAAAGATTAAACTAGTAAGATGAAATACTAACATATACATCTATAGATTTGCTTTTATTAATTTAACTTGAGATTTTAAGGTTTTTACCATATAATGATATAAAATATATAAATCAACTCAATTTTAAGTACAATTACAAGTTTTAGTGATTGTAGTGACAATGACAACTGCAGGTCTAGCAAACAAGTCCATAAAGAAAAATGATGAACAGTGAGTCACTGCTAAGGAGCTAATGAACTTAACGGTACATGTACAGGCACTTCACTCCGGTTCCGCAGAGCATTACAACTCTGTTACTGAACACAGAACTTTTTTAAAGAGATATTTTTAAGCACCCTTCACAGAAAGGTTGTGTGATTAACTAAAAAAAATACATTAGCATTAAATGCAAACTCCTCTGTCACCAGTTCAGTTGTACTTATCAATGTTAGAAATGTATAGAAACAAATGGTTATTATGGTATCAATGTGCAATTTGAACAGAATGTAAACAAACGCTGTGATTTCCTGACATTAAATACATTTAAACTAGCATGTCTGCTTAGTGTCCATCTCATGGAATCACTGCTTTATCCGTAGGTAACATCACTGGGAACTCATTAATAGACATTAAAAGTCACTGGGCACTGTGTAATACCAGATTACGGGTTGTCCGTCATATCCCTGTGTGAGAGCCATGAGGCTATGTAGCTACATCCTAGTATAACAGATGCTAGTTTCTGAGCTGGGAACACTAAAGCAGTGCAAACATGTCAAGGCAATCATGTTGCTTCCCACAAACCATGTGAATAAGTGAACATTTCAGATTAGTCCTAAATATCTTTCATGACTCTGCAGTTTTACAAGAAAGCATGTATACATATATATATATGCGCTAGATGCTTTATGCTATATGTATGCTGGATTCTGTTAAATCAGTATGAGCTATGAACACCAGGTACTTGTTCCCAATAAATGAAATCGATCAGGTCCATTGCACTGTAACACCGTAAACACTGGGCGCATGGTAGCTAAAGTCCCGTATACTTTCATTGCAGGACATTGGGCACACTAAAGCTATTTTTTTTCAGTGAGAGCAAATGGGCCCTCTGGAGAGTTTTGAAGCCATTGGCGCTGGGGATTGAAGCTCATTGTGTTGCGCTGTCTATCTGAGTTGCGAGTTTCGGAGGCCGAGCCGGGTCTGAATGCGGCGGCCGAGGCCCCGGGGTCAATGCGATGCGGCTCAGCGTTGGAAATTAGAGCCAGACAGGGCTGCGAGGCCTGGGAGAGCGGCTGCTCCCTTTCGGCCCAACAGGTGGCCACTTTGGACAATAAGAAAAAAGCCTGAAGAAGGAAGGTTTACAACATCTCTTGTTCCTTCTGTTTTCCTCTCTCTCTCTCTCTCTCTCTCTTATACACATACACACACACACACAGTGTGTGACTGTATTTCTGTATTCCTTGAATGTATGTGTTTTTCCCTTAATTATATTTCATAGTAATAGAGGACATCATTATTACATATCGATATTTACATTACAATACATACTGGGCATATTACTACATACAGTTTCTTATATCTAAAATGCATTGGGTTTATTATTATTACACATAGAGACTTTAATATACATAATACATACTGGACATATAATTACTTCATAAAGATGATTCACGTGTGTATAATCCACATACTATAGCACCACATAAATACGTAAGACACCACATCCTGACAGTGTCTTGTGTATGTGTGTGTGTATAGGCATTACAGCACAGTGAAATGGAGAAGGGCTTTGGAAAGCAATCACTTCTAGAGTTACTAGATTAGCTGCCACGGTCCAGGAGCTGGAACGCTTGATGAGGTGTAGGTACACTTTTAATCAATCTGGCAACCAGATAAATGTTTTGACTGATACACACACACTTACACGTGTACACACACACTCTCAGACGGTGCTCACAGGTATAAATCTTTACGGCTTCATGGCAGAAAGCGTCTAGAACAGTTTGACTTCCTTCGGTTCACCCAAACACCCAACAATGCAAGTCCTGCTTGACCAGCAGATGTAAATCGAACTAAATAAATATAGATAGATAGATAATCATAAATTAATATTAGTCTGAACAAGCATTAATCAGCAACAAATACTGAATGACTAGTTAATAGTATGAGCTACTGAGTGGCGAATCCACAGCTCACTCAATTCACAAATTTGTCCACGACAGATAATGCTGGGAAAACGTCTCTCAAAAGCCAACTTTTTTTTGTTGGTTGAGGAAACCACTCTATTCTAGCCTTAATGAATATAACATTTAATATAAAATAAAAATATAAAATAAATTATTTAATCAATATTTTAAAAATATTTTACTCTTTTTGTTCTGTGTTTCGTGTTTAATTTAATTATTTTGTATAATTGTATTTTATAATCATTTATATTCTAATTTAATATAATAGCTGAACTGGTTAAAGTAGGAATTGGACGCTTTCTGACGGCGTTTTCCTCCTGTTTAACTTCCCACTCGTATTCGGACAAAACCCCGCCCCGTGCATTTTCATTGGCTAGAGGCAACCCGGCTCCTCCCTCGCCTGTAGTTCGGACTGCGCTTGAGTGGGAACTCTTACCCAATCATAAGGCACCGGGGCGTGGCCGGTTGGGATACGGGTGGGGAATAAACTTTCGGTAACAATCAGAGAAATGACCGTGGAAAAGTGAACTGTAGCCCTAAAGATCCTCCATGAGCAAATTCAGAGCAGAGAAATACAAAATAAAAATCTTAACAACACCAGGTGATATTAAATATGAACAGGACTTTAATGATTAGGAGTTTAATTAGCACATATTTTTTGGAGTTTTTTTGGAGTTTCTTGGCCCAGACTGTAAAAACCTGCTGATCTGGTCACATGATTACACGACCGGATCCTTACGGGGTAAAGAGCCTCAGTGTGAACGGAGTGTTTTACACGGTTTAACAAACCGGATTTACCTCAGTTTATTAAAGACAGATCGTCTTCAACAACAACAACGAGTTTTATTAACTTATTTAAATACGCCTGTGAAACTGCACGGTTCTCTAACTTTTTACCTTCACAATTATTTTCATTCAGAAATCCTGAATTGTCCCTGCTATCTCCAGTTAGGCCAGGCTGGCTCATCGTTTATAAATGAATTTTTACTCCAGGGATCAGCCTGAAACTGAACATAATAATTATGAAACTCAACAAATCCCATTTTAATCATAAATTAAGTATGTACGGCTAAATCGAGTCATTTCAGCTAACACAGTTAGCTAGCCTGTTAAATTGATCACGTGAATCCGTGACTCGGGTCAAAATAAGCCTCAACAACACAATATAACAAAACATGAGTCCGTGATATTAAACCAGCTATTTTCCAGCCCAGATATTGATCTATGAGATTTATTTAGTCTGAAACTAAACAAGTTAGCTACATTTCAGTCACAGACATTAGTGCATTAAGCTAAGCAGTGTACTCTGAGCTAGCATACATGGCTAGCCTGTGGTGCTAAACAGGGTGCGTTTCATTATTAAATCTTTTTCTGAGGCCAAATAAAGTCATTTGTAGCTACAAAAAAGTCTGTGAGGCAAAACAATGCAAATTGTATTTATTTTAAGCTAGAAAATGAGTGTGAGGCAAAACAAGGTACGTTTTAGAGACGAAATGAGTGTGTGGAGCTACACAAACGACTATTCAACAGGCTTTACATTTTTCACACATCGATTTTTTGATACGTTTATGTTTATTATTAACAGATATTTTAATAAATAAGTTTCATCATTATATTTGTTTTCTCGTGTATAATCGGGTTTAGCTGCGTCACACAAACGTGAGGCAAAACATGGCAGATTTTAGCCACAGCTATCTTTCACATATTGATGTTTATATCTCTTTATTTTTATATAATTACTGAAGTTTTTAATTTAATAGGACCGTGGTGTCGTTTATTATTTAGTGTTTATTAAAACCACACACCGAATTTTCACTGTCGTTTCCAAACAAGCCAGACTGTATGGAGAATTACGTTTAGCCATGAACGAGTGTGAGCACACACACACACACACACACACACACACACACACACACACACACACACACACACACTCTTCAGTACAGCAGTCTCACGCGCTCGTCCAAATAAAAGTAGCTGCCCGTGTCGGTGGTCGTCGCCCGCGCGCTGCACTTCGGCGCAGTGGGCGCGAAGCGGCGCCTGACTGACGGAAATGGGTCAGTGGAGCGGACGGACGGAGCAGCGCGCGCCTCGTCCAGACCCCACATTAAAGCCCGATGCCCAAAGTTTTCTGTTCACGCGGGGTCTTATTCTCGCACGCGCTCGCGCGCGCGCGCACAGTGCCCCCGCTACACTCCACGCAACGCACGGCGCTCAAACGCAGTAAACGCACGTGCACGCGCGCAGTTCGCAGGTAGGATTTCGCCACCGCGAGGAGGTCAAACTCCACCGCTGGTTCATAGTTGCATAAGGTGAGACTTAACACGAGCACACTGGGGGTACCACACACACACACATATATAGATATAGATATACAGGCACACACCGGGACGCGCGCTGCTTTTGCGCCAGAGTTGTGCTCCAAATATAAAGACGCGCGAGCGCTGCGGTTTTTATGGTGTTTCCCATCCCATCCCACCCTAACCCAGCCACAGACCCCCAACCCACCCCGGCTGCGAGCCCACTGCCCGGTCAGAGTGGCTCTTCTTTCATTATTTAAATCAGCCTGTCAGAAACAGTCGTGCTCCTACCTCGCATGGTGGTGTCGGCGGCGACTCGCTCCCAGTCATGAAGAGACGAAACGAACCCAAACAAGGGGTTTAAAAAAAAACAACAACAACAACGACAACGACAATAACAACAACAAAAACAACAGCCGCAGCCGCAGCAACAACGACAAGATCCCTGGCAACCGGAATCAGCGACAACAACCGAGAAAAAAAAAGTACTTCTGTTTCGGCTCGGTTCGGTCCGGTCCTCTCTCGTCACGGCCCAGGCGGCTGGTTCGCGCGCGTGAGCATCCCGTAAACGCAGCACGAGCGTGCGGACTCTCACGCGACCTGAACGGGCGCAGCGAACCCACGGAGGTTTTCACCGCTCGCGTGGGGCAGCTCGAGGGGGGCGGCATGCACGAGAGCCCCCCCAGGAGCTCCGATTGGACGGGCGAGCTCGACTCCGCCCACTTCCCCGAGCCCGAGGTGGGGCATCTTCTTCTGGATTGGACAGAGAGTCTAGGCTCCGCCCACTGATCGGTGGGAGGCTCATGTATAGGGAGTGCTGGAGGAGCGACTGTGGTTTGGGTTCAGAGCTGGATTATTATAATAGTTTATAAACATTTGTAGTGTGTTATATTTATATATTTATTATACACTATATATGACTAATGACTCGCTCCACACGGCTTTTATACTGCGCTGAGAATGTATGAGTTTAGTTACTTAACAGTTATTATTTGAAGCATTAATACCATTATTATCATCATTATTAATATTATTATTATTATTATTAGTGGTAGTAGTATGACATCTCATCAATTGAAATGATAGCCCAGCTCACTCTGCTTGTCTACCTGAAATACCCATCACTTTAGATGCTCATTAAGAAAAATGAGACGCTCAAGCAAATAGTGGACAGGCATTTTGAAATACATGCTTATTACATTGTATAACATGCTTATTACAATAGCTACAATAGTGTTATTACTAGACTCTAACAACTACATCAGCTCTCACAGTATTACTAGCCCTGGACTGAGATTAACACGTTTAATTCCTCAGATTATAACTAACCATTTTTACTATTGTTGTTATTATTGTTGTTATTTTAAATATTATTATTAGTAGTAATGTTTAAAATCCATAAATAAAATGATTGGCTGGTACATTTTGCAAGGCCACTATAATGTATAAGCGTCATTTTTCAGGCTCGTTAAGAAAAATGAGAACCTATACTAGCTTTTTAATTACATGCTTATTACAGTGTATAACATGCTTATTACAATAGTTACAAGCATTATTACTAGACTCTAACAACTACTCCAGCTCTTACAACATTACTGGCTTTTTATATTGGACTGAGAGTTATATGTTTAGTTCCTCAGATTATAACTTGTAATTATTAGCAGTATTACGATTATTATTAGCAGTAATGTTTAAAGCCCATTCACACAATGATTGTCCAGTACATTTGCATGTATAATCATAATGTATAACCATCACTTTACATACTCAAAGAAAACATACTTATTGCATATAATAACATGCTACAATAACACTATATAAACACTCAATATTACAGGCCTTTGATATGGCACTGAAATGTAGATGTTTAGTTTCTCAGACTATAACGGTTATATATTATTTTATTATTATTATTAATATTTCTTATTTCTCAGTATCAGGATGTTTAATAAGCCTTTTGTTAAAAAGCTTGTTAATTAAAATGACGGTCCAGCACTTTCCTCTGGTCCACTTGAATTAAAATGAGTTCATTGTAGATCCTTCACTTACACACTGTAACGCCCTGCTGTAAACGATGGTTCACGACAATATCCAGATCCCTGAAACGGAGAGAGGCTCTCAGGGATGTGTGTGAAGTGCAGCACAGGCCGAGGAAGCACAGGCTGTGCAGTCAAGCCGTGCAAGACATCCTCAACCCTATGACCCACTAACCCTTTTGGGGCAGACTGGAGTGCACTTGCCGCTGGATCCCAGATAAGGCTGCTTCCGTTCTTCCTTAGGAGACGACTCCTGCTTCAGAAAAGCTCTGACAAGTTAGAGTCAGATTGAGCCGACAGTTACAGATCACACCATGACAACTGTGGATAAGCTACTGCATTTATACGCACATTACCACAATAGGAAAGCAGTGAGTGAGTGCGTATTTCCCTCCCAAACAGGAACCCCGAAATATATCCACAAATAAGAGCAACGCTTGCTGCAGCTTAGTGGCTAACAAGGTCTTCTATGTATAACAACAACAGAGGGCCTAAAATTGAGCCCTGGGGTACCCCTCTCATGATACATGAAGTGCCAAAGGCAGCTCCATATTGAGTGTGTGGAACATTTATTGAAGCAGCTGCACACATTCTCAGCCAATCCAACCTTTTTTTCAGCAGCAGGGAGTGGTCAGCAGAAGGTCCTTAGAAAGGTCAAGAAAAGGGGCAACACAGTCGTATGTGTAATTTACAGAGGAACGTACATCGCTCTACGGCTGGCTGTAAAGCTACACAGATAAAGACTTTAGAGAAGCCGGCTCCAGTTTGTAATCGGCCATCCGTCATCGCTAACCTGCCTTGTCTCATTAACTAGCTTGTGGTAAAGGAGAGAATGGGAGAGAGTGTGTATGACTTTGCCCGTCTCCCATGTGTGTGTGTGTATGGAGGGGGAGGTTGAGAGACAGAGCTATGGACCCATCCCGGGGTAGGCAGAGACGGATCGCCGCGAGCGCATCTCCAGTGACCTACATTTCTGTCTTTTCTTTTTTTTTTTTTTTTTTTCATTTCCTATTTTCCCTCCAAGAGCAGCCTCATAATTGTGATGTAATGACCAAATGACAATAAGCCAGACCGGTCAAATGGACGTTGTGGAGGCTTTATGCTGGAGAGACTAGACGGTCTCACACTGGAGGGGAACAAAAAAAAAAAAAAAAAGCTTTTTGTAAGCCCCTTTACAAAGGCCTAGGGTTTGGCATTAACAGAAAAATCTGTGTCACCTCACCTGTGAAGTTGAATAGGGATTGTTTGCTGGCTACAGCGTGCATATTTTTTTTAATGGTGAATTTGAAGTGGTATTTTTCTGTTGTTGTTTTTTTCTATACGCTTTTATTGAAAGGCCTCAGGCTAAACGCAATCAATTTGGGGGGGAGGGGTGGGGGATTTACAAATATTGACAACCCCATACGCACAGGGGTTATGGAAATGTTGTATTTGTACAGAGTTACATATGCAAAGCGGAATTACAGTGAGAATGAAAGATTCAATGAAAGATTTCTGAGGCCATATGGTGCCTAACAGCCACCGAAGCAGAAGGGAATCTGCCATGGCCCATGGCCTTACTGTACTCTCAGCGCTGGAGCTCCTCGTCTCGTCTCTAATTTGTTTGCGTTACTTAAAGGGGAATTCCACAGCTTTTTCCAAAACCGGGTGGTTGAGATGTAAACAGTCATTCAGGGTGTGTTTGGTTACAGTGGAGGTGACCAGACCCAGGCTTGCCCACGACTACATCATTGCCTTAATGTACCCTATATGTAGTGCTTTACTTTGTTTTATTTGTAATTTTGGGTGAAGAATAGAACGTCTCCTCCGCTAACGGACGGACTGTAATCATAATCAAACAGCTAACAAAGGTTCGTCTCTCTACAGCGCTTCTCTCTCGCCCAGTGCAGTGTAGCTAGTGTCACGTAGCAATGCAGTTCAAGCTCTCTACTCGGATAAACTGAAGGAAATTAAGGGACATATTCACCAGTAACGTTAGCAAGCGGAGGTAACAGACCACTAGCATGTGCCTGTTTAACTAAAAGACTGGGTGCCCTTCTCTCTGTGTCTATTTCAACCACATATCGTCTAACCTGCCGCAGCGCTGTGTGTTTATAAACTGTTATGGAGGTTGTAAAGACGCCCTTCTGTCTGTGTGACGATAAGACTTCTTGTTTCAGAAGTCCGAGCTTCTGAAACAACGGAAAAAGTACTTTTAGCAAAGATGGATCATGGATAAAACTACAGAAAACAAATCCTGCTCAGAATTAGCGTGTTGTGACTTACGGGAGAGACTGTGTTCGGCGTAGAATTCATCCGCCGCTAAATTTTGACCACGATGCCACGATATTTGAGACAGCGGGGCCCGTCGTGGGGGGAGGGCAATGTTGTTACCCACCCTATTGCCCCATACACCAGCACTGTGAACAAGTCTAACTTCCTCTACAACATAGAATTTCAAACCAAACTTTTTAACTATTTAATTATTATATTATAATTATATATATTTTTTAAAGTGTGGAATTTCTCTCTTTTAATAAATAATAAGTACCTAACCCCTGTTGCAAAACAAAAGTTGATAAATGTATTTACAGATCTTCGCGTACACTCTCAAACGTGCCACAAAGGGTTCTTTGAGTAAAGCCATAGAGTAACCCGATATGTGTGTGAAGAACATTTTAAAGGTTTAAAGAAATCGACGTAAAGGTTCGTTTCCAAAAACGGTTCTTTAGGGGAAGCACCAGCGGTTCTTCTCTGGCATCACTTTATTCAGTCTACTGCAGTTTAGCCCCGCCCATTCACCCTGCCAATTAAGGTGTGTGTGTCAGCCAGGAAGCGCAACGGTTCAGCCACAGCAGAGGTAATTTACATACCCACATCAGTCTTAAAGGTGCAGTAACGACAGCAGCCTGTTTAATTGTGTGTGTGTGGGGTCGGGTGGGGAAGACAGGTTAGACGTTTTTTTGCGGAGAGACTCTTCTAATACATCAGCCCACAGAGACACTGCCCACGCACCTAAGGGACAACAATACAAGCATAATGGACTCCATACATAACTGCTGTGTTCATGAAGACCATACGTTCTCACGTTCATTCAAGGAATGTAGTACTATAGCCTAAAAATAGCGACAGCAGAGCTATTAAAGCGAGCCCTGTTTTTAAGGTTAAACTACATTCGCGTCACTCCTTTGCCCTTGAATCAACCATCAGGAAGTTAACTTCAATATAATTAGATAAGTTTCTATTGAAAATAAAAATTAGGGCACGTTTCCTCCAAGGGACCACCCCTTAACTCTCAAATGACACAAGCCTTTTTTTATTTCGCTCTGGAAACAAGCAGGTGTTTTTTTATTTCTTCTTTCATGTCTCGCACGTTACGACTACGATTCTGCCCGTAAACAAGGACCTCAGCCTGTTTCAGGGTTTATTTTTATTGACCGTATATCAATCAGTGTCAAACATCTGGACTGGCCTGTGTGGCACCACAATACAACCAATGGATTAGAGCTACATGATAAATCACAATATATCATCCTCAGACATAATGAGTAGACAAGGATCACTGTAGGATACGAGAGAGAGAGAGAGCGAGAGAGAGAGAGAGAGAGAGAGAGCGCGAGAGAGTGAGAAATAAAGAGAGAAATACACTTGAGAAATTTAGAGAGAGATACCGACCACAAGTGACAGAGGCAATTTTCCATGGAAAAATTACTCCATCATAATTTCAATCCCAAAAAGGATTGGAAAGGAAGCCCTGAAGGACCCTGCAGTGTCACCTTGAAAAATGGTAGAAGAAAAAAAAAATCAAACAAATTACACATTCGTACACGTACACACACACACACACACACACACACACACACACACACACACACACACACACACAGCAATTAAATCATGTGTCTTCCTTCATGGACATACACCTGAGAAATGCTGGGTTAAAAATAACCCAAGCTGGGGCAATTAGGTAAACTAGCACTGGAGGTAGTATGAATGAAGCAGCTTGACCCTCTATTCTGGGTTGTGTCTTTTCCAATGGTGGGTTGGAACAACTTCAATGTAGAATTGATCAACAAACCAGCTTAATCTCCATTTTCTATCTGATATTCTCTTTTTTTTTTTTTTTTGTGTTCCTGTACAGACAACACCAAAAGTCTAGTTGGTCCATCATGAACTTCATTTAGCCCAAAAAGAGACGATGAAAACTGGGCCGTGTGTAGTCAGTCTGATTTGGTCTAAATTTAGCCCGAAGTGGACGTATTTGTAAATGAGTACCTGAATACAATGTATTAACACTGTATAAAAGTGGTAGCGCAAATGAACTGAAATCAGCCGTAAAAATATCATCTGCATGTAGTCAGTCTGATTTTTGGTCTAAATTTAGCCCCAAGTGGATGTATAGCCATATAGCCATGAAAATAACTGATGAAAACATGTGAAATGAGTGCCTTTGGTGACTGCTCTTGCAGCAGTGAAGGCCACCCAATGCAGCACGGGCACAGGTCGTGTTAATTGGGGGGGTGGGGGGTAGTGGGACGCCATTGAAGTCGATGAAGTAACCCCGAAAAACAACGTCTTCTCAACTTTCACTCTGCAGCTAAATTGAGATGTAGAGGGACGTCTTTTTTTCACCTGAAACAGATGGCTAATCACGTTTCATTTTCCTGATGTTAAGACGCTGTGCAAATGCATCTTTTCACATCTTTTCAACAAGTTTTTGATGGGTGGAGAAAGATTAAAGAAGTTAAGAAAGAAAGCACAGTACACATAAAGCACTAAGCTTAGAGGCTAGCTAACAGGCTAGCTGACATGCTAGCTATGCAACTTGGCTGGTCAGCTAGCCAACTGCAACTCATCGACATATTTTACGGTAAAGGCTACCTTAAAGTTAACGCTATAAGCTATTAGCAAATGTCAGTGAGCTAATGCTAATTCTGACACAAAAGCTAAACAAATCAACCTGAATAAATCAGGTTATAGTTACTTTTATTTTCCATGAAATAAAAACATATCTTAAAAGTTTATAGTTAAAAAGTCTTCTAATAATCATAAACTCCCACACACCTGGTGTCAGGTTTCAGTTGGGAAACTTCATATTTGAAGGCAAGAACTTCAACTCCTTTATAAGTCTAAAATCTCAAGAGCAAGATTTTTGCCCATACGTCAACATCTCATTAAGGATTACCCCAAACAGCATTTTATCAGCTTCCAATGCTCCTTAGTGTTTCTACATAAGTACCTGAATACAATGTATTAATACTGTACAACAGTGGTGGCGCAAATGAACTGAAATCAGCCGTAAAAATATCCTCTGTTTAAGGTGTGTTTCTCAGATATCACTGTACTCACATTTCTTAGATGTTTCATCAAGTCATTCTCGTCTCCATGGTATACCAGCATCTCAGGGTGTTTTCACACTAGCTATTTTTTTTGCAGGCCTGGGTTCACTTGCTCTGAGAGTTTGGTATATTTGGTCAAGTGTGACCGGTGTTTTTGAGCCCAGGAGCGAACCCAGAGAACCCATTTCTGGTCCTCCTGAAATCGGTGGTCTGGACATATGCTGTACATGTGATTGAGGAATGAACAGTGAATGCAGGGGGTGTGCTCTCAATAACCCTTCGGTGTGTAATGTGCCTGGGATTGAGGAGCAACTTTGCTATTCAACTGTTATGGTTTTATATTTAATAATTTTATATATATCAGTATATTTTTACCAACTATATGCAAGTTTCTCACCTTTAGCTTTGAGTACTCCCATTTTATTCCCATTAATTGGCTGTTAAATCCCGTTAATTCTCATGGTAAATTTCCCAACTTTGAAAATTCCCAGAATATTGCAACCCTAGTCGCTACGTGATGCGGTTTTTGGAGGTGATGGACACCTGGAATGAATTTACAATGCAAGCTAAACCAGCTAGAACATTTATTTATTTTGGCAACATTTCCCACATATCAACAACGCAAGACTTTTGCTGATTAAGTGTACAATTTCAGCGGCTTCAAATAAGACGAATCCCCTGAACAATAAAATCAACGTAATTATTCGAGCCAGCCCTAATCTTAAGACAAGCCTTTTGCAAACAAAATAATCAGTTTCAAATTACTGGACATCTAGAGCTCAGGCTGTGATTCTGAATGGGACGTATGGCTCCGGGGGGACCCAGAAATGAGATGTTGGGGGTTGAGTTTGTCCAATCCAAGAGAGTCTTTACCTTCCAAGCAAATGAGCTATTCAGTGGAGACCCCACTCCTGCTCTACAGTCCCAGGCCGCACCTTTCCAAACCATACTGCATTTAGGAATCCCAAGTGTGGAATCATTTCATCAAGGAATAATTGCAGCTGCTTGTCCCACCAGCTCCAGCTCTGCGCAGCCGAAGGGATAACGTGATTATTAATATTATGGGAAATTAATAAAGTTATAGACTCCATCTCATCTGTATCAAAACAGAGTAATAAGCATTCTTCTCCTCAAAGCTTTTTAATAAGGGCAATCACTCCAAAATTTAACTGCCTCCTCTTCATCAAATTATTACTACAGACAGCCAATCAGTTGATTATAATTGGATTTCTTCATAATCCATGTTTTTTCACATCTTTTTTTCCCCTCCTTTTTCTTTCTTTCTTTCTTTCTTTTTTTTTTTTTAAATGAGGCCATGAAGATATTACTGTTGCACTACGGGTAGAGTGTAGTAAGGGTGTCTTTTTTTCAAACACATTAAAATATGCTTGTGTGGCCTGAGGCAAGTTCTCAAAATAAATGTAGCTCTGATTTAGTTAGCAAAGCTTAATAAATGTTGATGAATCCGTGGAAAAATCTAACCCCGGCTCTCCCAAGGCTTTCATGTTCCGAGGCTGTCCTGAAAGCGCTGTCCGAACAGGCCCGGCGTGATCGGCGATGGAGAGATTGGTCAGTGTTAGGAAGAAAAAAAAAAAAAGAAAAAAAAAACTGCAGCGCTTCGTCACCATTGAATATGTTCTGTAATAGCTTCCCGAAGCTCAGTGTTTCTCGGGCTTGGTCCAGGAATGCTACGGCTCTGCACATTATTTTAGTGCATTGTCCCTGTTCTAATACACCTGCTTCCACCAATTAACTAATTAACAAGGTTTCCTTAAGCTGAATTGGGTGTTACATTTGCTCCAGCTAGTAAATGACTAGTCATAGGTACCCTCTCGATCATGGAGACCAGCTATGTGATCATGGGCTAATTAACACTTAAACATCCAAGCAAAAACCAGCATAAAGTGTCTTAATAAGGTGTTGGGTTGCAATAGGAGATGACGGAGGAGGGTAATGGAATTTTTCCCTGTGATTTTTCAGTGATTTTAGTCCCATCAGCATCTGCCACGTCTGCCATTGTAAGACTGTACACTCCGAGTGGTCCATTGGACTAAAGCACTGCCACTATGATCCGAGGATCGCAAACAGACGCCTGTTTTCCGGCCAGCATCAAAATGGAAGCAATGAAGGGAGAGGGAGCACTACTTAACCACCTCTATTTGGCTTGTGCTCTCTCTGGCTCCGCCTGCCGATGGTGAGTGCTCTGTGATTTATACAGAGATGTATTATCTCATATGAATCTGTCATAATCATCACAGATACCTCGGTCAGCACGGTTCAAACACTCTCTTTGCTCAGCATTTAGACGCGGAGAATCTCATTCAGTCAGAACCAGCACTGTGCCAGCACACTTTGCCCTACATAACCCCAAGTTCAAACAGCGAGAGACATTTCTCAGGACATCTCGGCCTCGAGCTGGAACTCTGCCATTAACTCGACATTTCTTATTCATCCCGCGACAAATTCGCGCTCAATAATTTACACCTACATATTTGATCAGTGTAGTCGTTTTCACGGCTCGTTTTCATAAAGCAAGCCTGGGACGAGGAACCTAATGGGTGGACCTACTGATGGGGTACCTACTGAAGTTCGAGCCGGCTCTTGTGAAACGTTCCAAATGTAGAAGGCAGCAAGACGGGCTAAAGGACGTGTTGATCAATCAAGGTACTTCTTCCAAACAAAATGGGCCTTGCTCAGATCTTGGCGAGGCCGAGCTGAAACAGTAAACTGTGGGCTGACAGGAGTGAGAGAGGGAACAGCAGTAACCTGTGGGTCTGTAGGCCTGAAACAAGCAAGCTGAGGTAATGGAACAAGCGTCTGCACCAGCTGAATTATTCACCCTGTCCTTAAAAGAACCACTGACACACACACACAGAGGCTTACAAGATGTGTGGAACAGGACTAAATGTAATGCCTTCTCTCTCTCTCTCTCTCGGACACTCTCTCCTTTATCTCATTGTTTTCTATGTCATTCTCCCTTTTAATCAACCCAGTCATATCATTTTCCTCTCTCCATCTCTTGGTTTCACTTTCTTAAGACTATACCTGTCTTCTCGACCGCTCAGTGCCACAGGTACTCCAAGGAAACAACTATAATAATTCATTCCACAGGAGGGTCTGGCAACCAGACAACATCTTTATATTTCATTTTTCACAAACATGCAACACCGTACAGTCCAAACCCACAATCGTACCCCCACCTTCCCACCACACACACACACACACACACCGCCTTCCATTCCCTCGTGAATACCAGATTAAGTTAATGAATTGATGGGCATCCAGCCCATGCAAGCTGAGAGTGAGTGTACCAAGACAAATAAGGCAGCACTACAATGCAAGACCAGAGCCAGACACAAAAGACACACCATAGCTCGCCCATTGTTCATCTGGGAGAGCGTAGACGGCCCTACAGACCGATTGTCTTACAAGCCAAAGAGGAAACAAAGGGGAAATTGTTGCCAGCACTGGGGGAGAAGTTACAGCAGCGTGTATGGGGATGCAGGGATTACTGGAAATGATAAACAGTCTGTTATGCTTCCATTGAAGAAGCGCAATGGTTATGGGAGCCTGGATTTCCAGACGACTGGCTGCGCATTCCAGTCAGGAGGTAGTCACCCACGGAGGAAGTGTTCTTGACTGGCATTAGGAAGGTGTCTTGTCAGCTGGCTTTGGGAAAATCTGAAGTTGGCATCGTATGTACTCATGCTGGCCAAGCCAAGACTTTTGGAAATTTTGGAAATCAAGCTGGACAGCCTTGTTGCACGAGTGGAGCGGTTTACGCAGATCAACCTTAAATCCAGCTGCTTAGCACAGTGTTGGTCCCACTAGAGCCACCTCAACAACTCTGACCCGCTGATGCATGGACTCCACAAGGCCTCTGAAGGTGTCCTGTGGTATCTGGCATTAAGATATCGGCAGCAGACCCGGTTCAAGTTCCTTGTTCGGGGAATGTTCACAAATCCTTTCTCGCAGAAGCCTTCTAGTTCTGTGAGATTCTTGGGCTGTCTTGATGCGCTGTTCTTTTGAGGCCCATCCACATATTCTTGATGATGTTTAGATAGGGGACTGTAAGGGTCAGGGCAAAACCATCAGCTTGCCCCTCTTAAGGAAGTCCATTGCCCACTAGCCCAAAGCTTGATTGGCCCCCTCCCATAGCTTTGCTCATTATAGCCAAAATGTTTTTAATTAGTGCACAGGTCTTGGTTCCAGAATGAGATGGCCTTTGGAACTTCCGATGCTGAATTTGTGGTGAGGATGCAGGAGAGCATTTCTTCTGATCATATCTGTGCAGGAGTCGCTGCACAGTAGAACAGTGCACCAACCCTTCAGAGTCTGCTAAATCTTCCTGAAGGTTTTTTTTGGCAGTCAAACAAGGGTTTTAATCTCCCTTTCATAGCAATCCAATGAGCAGTTCTCTCACAAAGTTCTCTCAACTTGACCTTGACTGTTCCTGCAAGTCTTCTCCTGCTTTGTGGGCAGCAGTTATTTTTATGTTCAGAGCACTTGGCAGCTGCTTAGAGGAGGCCATGGCTGCTGAATGCTGGGACAAGCTTTACAATTTGCATCACCCGACCTTTCGACTGTGAACAAGGCATATTCCTAACAAGCCAATAAAGTATTTACGTCTTCTGGAGATCAGTTCATCATCGAGTAGCTGAACTATTCACAATAACACACGTTTTACCAGGGGTGCCCAAACATTTGCGTGCCACTGTAGTCACCTGTGTTCGTGGGGTGAATTCCGCTAGAAAGTAAGATCTTATCCTACTACTACTCACCTAACACACATATCCATATTAAACACTTCCTCGATCACCAAATTATGGATGCCTTGAAAGAGTCTCTTAATAATTTACATGTATCCATCCTCTCCAAAGCATTAGCAGCAGGAGATCAGTCAGAAAAGCGAGATCCCATAGGCTGATTAAAGAGGCGAGTATAATGGCAGCTACAGGTACAAACCATTACTCTATATTCACCAGATCACAAGCTTCCAGTTTCCCCACCTAAAACAGGGTTACAGAATCGAACCTTAGTTGGGCTTTAAGTAGTGACTGCATATCAGTTCTTTAAATTTGGACTCACCGGTCCTATCCGCAAAGCGTCCACCAATCAGACCCACCACTCAAATACTACCTCTGTGGTGGTCCTGTGGGGTCCTAAGCATTGGAGAAGAGGGTAAAAGGAGGCTGTATAAAGAAGTATGCAGAAAAACAAATGGACTACAGTCCATCAAACAGGTAAAATACCAGTGAAAAAGAGGACACTGGGGACACGCGGGTGTCCACCGTAGTTAGGACGTCATGGGGGAAGTAGGCCCAAGTTGAAGGATTGTGGCAGTACAATTAAATGCTTGTTTAACATTTTGAGTATCTCCAACACTTTGAAAGCTGGGAAAAATGTTAAAGCGGTAACTCTTACTCAGTTTTAAAATTTTGCTCGCATGGGTATCCCAAGTACTGATTATGCTTAGAGGCTGGTCTTATGTTGGAAGTAAAAAATGGTTTGGGTACAGCTACCAACTAGTGGGACAGCAGTGACTTATCATTTTATTTATTGCATTATAGAATTAAAAAAAATTATATACTGTTTTATTATTTTTAAATGCTTTTTAATGGATTCATTTATCATGTCTGTGTATTTCAGTAAACTTGCCTTGCCGTGATTTTAACAGTCCAAATATAACATGCACACTGGGGGGGGGGGGGGGGGGGGGGGGTTCAGCTTTGGTTTTGTTCTTTATAATTAAACTGATTGAACATATTAAGCATTGTACTCAACTGCACATGGGTGCAATCCCAGCATCCAGTGCCAAGCCTTTCACTAATAATATAATAATATCTTTCCTAAGAATAGGCAATAAGGGGGAATTCGGGAAGGGGAACGAGTGCCAAATAATAATTGGTCACCTTCTTTCAGCGATCACGTAATTGCAGAGATGTGATGAGATTGGATTTACTGCCTTCTCCCTTAACATGCAGTGTGTACAACCAGCCATACTGGTAGCAGAGCCAGATGACCCTGAAGTAGAGCCCATGATGACTGTTCGTACAGGGTTTTAGGTAAAAATCTAGATACACTCTCAAAGCCTATTGTAGAACAGCTGCACTTGACCTCAGCCCTTTACGCTTAGTCCTCTGACCTCTGCTGTCTGCCCTGGAGCAGATACCAGATGATGGAGATGGGGGGGGTTTAGTGTCCTCCAGGACCCCAGGGTCATGCCCTATCCTCTTACTCCCCACACCCGCCAACACGGTATTAAGCGTCTTACTGCAGAGATGACGATTTTACTGTAAGACTGCAAGGGCTGGGACAGAAGGAAGAGACAGAGAATCGTGGGGAGGGGTGGTGCAAGAGGCAATGAGACATCCTGGTCAACTCCTGAACTGAGACCATACTGTATATGTGTACGAGTGTGTTTGTAGGGAGGGGGGAATGATGATGTTGGGGGTTATGAAACCTCCTGCCCCCCCCCCCCCCCCTTTCAACTCCCCTAGCCCTTGTTGGATTTAATCCTAAGTCTAGGAGAGGGATTAGTGGTGCTCCCCGCCATACAAACATCACAAAAAGCAACAATTCTTACCCCACACATACAAGATAATGCTCATAAGCAGTTTAGCATAAGATGGCTGTAAGAACACTGTAATCTGTTCAGTGGTAATGACCTTTTATATGCAATTAGAAGGCGCTCACAAATACACACATGGATACAGAAATGGAAAAAAGGCATGGCCAAGGAGAAACAGGGAAATCTACTTCAGAGAGTGCCTGTACCCAAGACCAGTGGATAAGGGGTTGTTCAAGGGTTCCTCAGGTAAAGGCAACTTGCTGGACACTCTAACAACTGTCTGAGCGCTTAAATGGTTCTTTGCCTGGTTGAACGACTCTGTATCGCAGGAAAGTAAAATAACCCTTTTCATTGGAGTGTTTGAATCCTAATGTTCTGGCCTGGGGATCACAAGTACAAAATCCCAAGCTAATGCAGACTGCGAGAGAGCACAACGGGTTGGAGGGTGGATGGCGCTTCCTCCCCTCAATAATGGGGACAAAATGATGCTGGTCAACTGCCTGGCCTGAAAACAGACACCAGTTCTGCCACTCATTAGCTTTTCTTCTTTGGAGACGGGTTGGCTTGTTTTGAAGTTTAAGAAACAGCCACAGGATTCCATGTAGATGTAGATTCCTCCATGAGAACGCACGGTAAGTTTTCATCAAGAACAGGCACTCAGTCACTCCATCTCTATGTGCTTCCGATCTCCCGAGAAGATCAGTCATGGTTGACGTATGGAACCCAAGCTTATTAGACAAAAGTGTATTCAGCAGCTTGTGCTTTCAACTTGTATATTATCGAGGTACTACGCACTCATTGGCCAGTTCCCAGGCCTTTCCTACTTCAGCCGCCTAGGACCGCCACATCCCAACCAGAGGTTCAGAGACGAGTCAACCTCAAGTACATGAGTTAGGGATTATCTCAAAACGCCACCAAGACTCCCCAAGACTGAACAGCTTTTCAAGATGAAGGATCTAAGAAACACTCTTCTCACAGCCTGAGACTTTTGTTTTTTTTGGCCAGTTAAACGGAGTAGAACCAGAGCTTTATGTGCTCATTGGTCTGTGAGATACAGAATAGAAACTAAATGTATAATCATATAATGCTCCACTGGTAATGGAGAAACCTCAACTGTTGTAGGCCTCACTCTTCATGAATGCTGTACAGTTTGGCAGAAATTGGGTTTTCCAGTCTTCCAGTTGTATGTGACCAAAGGAGGCTTTGATTCCAGCACATCCCGCAACATCATAATGGTAGACGCCTGTCTGGTTATAACACTCATGAAGGTAGTTGGCACAACTGACAATAAACTATAGGCAAAAATGTCTCTCTATAGCACTATTGCTCAATAGCACTCTATTGGTCCATGCATTATGAGATTTGTACACAATGTAAAGAACCGCCATAATTCACATTGTCAAAAAGTGAAAGAGTAAAAAATGGTTTGAAGACATGCATGTTCTGCATCTATTTGGATTTCAGAAAAAAAATAGAAATAAAAGTTTATATTATATGGAATTACTTAATATCATAAAAGTCTTATTGATCATCTACTGTCAGATGCTGCAATGTTAGAACTCAATTATTCTAGCTTGTTTCCATAGCTTGATTTTCCTATTCGTGACTAACACACACACACACACAAACGCTCACCCCCTCCCCCGTTGCCTGTTCTGCCCAAATTTGACTGCCCCACACACACACTCTCGATCTCTCATGCATGCACATACACACACACACACTCGCACTCAGTCTCTCTCACTCACTCGCACATGCATTCTCCCTCTCTCTGACTCTTGCTCGCTCTCGCTCTCGCTCTCTCGCTCTATGAATGGGGTAAGTGGTGTAGTAACTGCAGGATGTAGGTCAGCAGGGCAGCTTGGCTGGCCCGTGTCTAGACTCAGTCTTCAGGGCATGAAGTCATAGACTCGTGCGCATTGACCAGCACGATCAAAACTCTCCGGTGCTTCCTAACACACACACACACACACACACACACAGAAGCTCACTACATGGCATCAATTAGGCTTCAATCAGCGCTCATAATTACTCAAAACATCTGCCCTGTCTGTGCCATCGGACACGCCAAAATGCCACTAAAATGCCACACGGTGGTATTTACAATTGAGCACGAGCACCAGAGGTTATAATCACGACGACGGAACAATTCACCTGTGAAAACCTCTAAAAGATGTTATTTGCTCTGCCTTTAGGCAGCTCTTACCGGGAGGCTTCTGGTAAGGCATGTTTACAGTATGTGGAAACACCAGCTATGAACACTGTGGATATTTCCTGAAGGACAAACCTATAGAAATGGAATAACATTCTCTGGTTTGAAGTCCCACCCCAACAGGTCTGAACCAGTAATTAAAATGATTATATTTTCTATTTTCTTTTTCAATTAAAAAATTTTAAATGTTTATAACACATTTTTTTTAAATACAATTTTTTTTTTACTTTTACCAAAGTATCAGACTAATTACAATAGGCCTTGTTAGGGCTATGACTTCTTCACAATTGTCCTTAGATTTGTGCAGCGACACCTGCAGAAAGTGTCATCTTTCCTGCATCCTCACCACAAAATTCAGAATCAGAAAAGAAACATCCAAAACAGCCAGACACATTTTGGAAACAATTCCAGTGGACTGAAGAACTTTTCACCACAATGAGCAAAGAACGTTTTGGAGAAAAGACGCTGCATAATTTCATGCTAAGAACACCTAAGCATGGAGTGGATCAGCCATGCCTTGGGGTTGTGTTGCATCCAGTGGCACAAAGGAAATGGATTAAATAAATACCAGCAAACTTCAGGATGCAAAAGTCACAAAAATGTTTTACATATGTAAAAAAAACAAAAAAACAAAAAACAACAAGCAAGATAACAACACTCAACACACCTCAACATTCACAATCACAGGGCAAAAGCTTACAGTCTGGCCATGGCCCCTGATTGAACATCTTTAAAAATCTGTGTATAGACACACTGTACAACTGTACGGTATGTACGATATGCAGGGGTACTCAAATGTTTGCTTTGGGCTCTTTTTCATTGCTTTAAATGTGAAAAAAAAGGAAAATAAAAAAGTAATCTGGCTTAAAACATTAAAGAACCTTTTGCATGATACTGTAGTACTGTACTATCCCAGTATGCCCAAAGCCAATTACAATGTATCTATGATAAAGCTGAATCACAGAAATGACACTGTCCAACCAAATCCGCCTAGCGATGGTCAGTGGTAAGATGTGTGTGTGTGTGTGTGTGTGTTTTTTTTCCTCTGTAAAGCGGACATGTGGTTTTAACAAATAAGAAAAAAAAAAGTGATAGTGGTTGTTCCAGAGCGTGAAGTATAATGGATTTTGTCTTGGTCCTCACTCTCACACACTCTCTCGCTCTCTCGTCTCCCGGGTTAGGAAGCTGAAAGCCGCAGTCTTTCATACTGTACAATATTTTATTCATAGCTACGAGACTCTCACTAATGGATCAGCCCTATGTGACCTTTCACCCTGTTACTACAGTGGAGCCCCGAGCGCTGCAGACTCTAACTCTTTATCGATGCTGAGCTCCGTTTTATCCCGTCATGATGCTTTTTATTGATGAAGGTGGGCCGTTTCCACTATGACCTGAGGATCGACGGGTTCGAATCCCCGGTCATGCCGCTTGCCATCAGCAGCCGGATAAAAATAAATAAAAATTTATAGATAAAATAGATAAAAAAATAGATAAAAATTCTTTAAAACTGTTTCATAGACTCCTCCAGCGATGCTGACCGCATTCAAACAACTGTACTATTTTCCTGACCACCCACTCCAAACTGAAATGACCCCCCCCCCACCCCCACCCCTCGACAAGAGCCTCTGCCCCCTCCTTAACCACGGGGACGCCCTCGTTGTTGCCGGCCGCATCATAACATGTTTGGCACGGTGCCAGGCGGATGACTCAATCGCGAATGTTACGGGAAGAACAGCTGGAGAGGAAAAAATGCCACGTCCCCGCGCCCTGTCAGCGCACATTAGGGCATTACTCCTGCGTTTGTGAGTGTGTGTGTGTACGTATGCTGATATGCCATCTGTGCATCGTGGTACGAACAGCAATGATGTGATTACATGCCTTTTACAGAATACATATTCATCTTCCGCATGTCTGTGTTTGTGGGTGTGCTTGTACAGTACGCTCACATGAAATCCATGCCGTGCTGGGATTAATGCAAGGCTACGTGTCTGTGTGTGTTTGTGACCTGGAGTGCCTTTTAGTGTGTTTTCTTGCTCCCATACCCCTGAAATGTACTTTTCCCCCACAAGCAGCTTGTCAGGAGATGTGGGTCTCCAGCCCCTAAATGACCATCACAGAAATATAATGAGTATCAGGAAAACCAGCTTGAGAGCATGTGGAAGAGCATAGTGCAGAACCACTGAGAGGAACCAAAACTCAAAAAGCATGGGAAAGAATTACTGAGAGGAACTACACCTCAAAAAGTAGATCTCATGCAAGAATAAGGAAGGACCACTGAGAGGAACCAAGACTTAGAAGGAGAAACTGAAGACAGATATCACTTCACTCAAACGGAGGAACATGCTAAAAGCATGTAGATGAAGAACCACTGAAAGT
Organism: Salminus brasiliensis; assembly: GCF_030463535.1. Lineage (NCBI taxonomy): Eukaryota > Metazoa > Chordata > Actinopteri > Characiformes > Bryconidae > Salminus > Salminus brasiliensis. The sequence continues at coordinate 31,534,663 of NC_132897.1, forward strand.
AATGAAGTCTTAAATGGATAGAGCTCTATAGGAGCATGATGGAGACCCACTCACAGGCATCAACACTAAACAGAGCATGGAGAGGAATCACTGAGAGGAACCAAGACTCAAAAGAAGAAATTCTCTAAGAGCATGAGGAAGAACCACTGAGAAGAACCCTAACTCAAAATGCAGAATTTACTAAAAGCATGAGAAAGAACAACAGAGAGGAACCAAGACTCAAAAAGAAGATCTTAGGAAGAACCACTGAGAGGAACCAAGACTCAAAAAGAAGATCTAAGGAAGAACCACTGAGAGGAACCAAGACTCAAAAAGAAGATCTTAGGAAGAACCACTGAGAGGAACCAAGACTCAAATGTAAAAATTGTCCTAGAGCACGAGGGATAACCATTTAAGGAAACCAAGACTCAAAAGGAGAAATTCTCCAAGAGTATGATGAAGACCCACAGAGAAGAACCATAACTCAAAATGCAGAACTCACTAAAATCATGAGAAAGAACAATGGAGAGGAACCAAGACTCAAAAGGAGAAGTTCTCCTAAAGCATAATGTAGAACATCTGAGAGGAACCAAGACTTAAAAGAAAGAGCTCCTCAAGATTAGTTAAGTCATCATTTCCAAAATGTAACTGACATAGTATAATGTTCTCTGTCAATTACATTAAACCATCACTGGTCATTTTCACAGCACTGGCATATAGAAATACAGACCACACACCAAATCAATTAAAGAGTACCCAGCGTACTGACTATTAATATGACTATTCTTAATTATTTTATTAGAATGAAGGACATTACAAAACTGATGCCGTGTACTTGCCACCGCATGTTTACACTCCTACAGCGAGAGATCAGTTTTTTGCGCTCAGATATAAATCCTTTAAATCATCACTCTAGCAGACGAGCTAAAAGCCCGTAACCTTGCTCTACCTCTCTCCACCCCCACAGTCCCGCTAGGCTCCGCCCTCTTTGGGGAAGCCCCGGGCACTACTGTCACTTCCTATCACGCCTCGGCTCCGGCCGCGTACGGTTGCTAGGGAAGCTGGCCGTTAGCGGCCAAATGTGTGTGTGTGTGTGTGGCAGGTTTAATTATAGATTACAATGAGCCTCCACTCTCTCTCCCTCTCGTTCAGTCTGCGAGCTCAGTCATGTGGAATGAACACAGCACAGCGGTAATGCAGTTGTGTAAAAATTCCAGGAGAGGAATCCGACCGCTCCGCGGTGAGCACCCGGCACTGAGTGAGGGCCGGTCCAGCTTCAGGACATCCTACCGTATGAACCGCCACGATTACCTCAACATAAAGGTGGAGAAAAATGAGTTGGTGTTGGTGATCGCATTCAAACTGGAACAGTTTCAGCAATTAGAAGAAGATTTAATAAAGTATACCTACTTTTTTAAAATGATAAAAGTCCTGAAAGAAACTGAACATCACAGGAATAAAACTGCAAACAGGATCAATTGTAGGTGAGAGTGGCAAATTGCAGACTGAAAACACTGCAAAAGGGGTAAATCACAGACTGGGTTAATGAGGATAAAAGGCAACCAGGCTAAATCACAAAGAGGGCAAACAAAACCAGATAAACTAGAGAACATACAGCCTGGAAAAATCACAGACTAGGTAAACCGCAAATTGGAAAAATCACAGAATAGGTAAACTGCAAATTGGAAAAATCACAGAATAGGTAAACCGCAAATTGGAAAAAAAATCACAGAATAGGTAAACCGCAAATTGGAAAAAAAAAAAATCACAGAATAGGTAAACCGCAAATTGGAGAAATCACAGACTAGGTAAACCGCAAATTGGGAAAATTACAGACAGGGTAATTTGCAATCTAGAAATGTTACAGACTGGTATACAGGGTGATATACAGGGTAAACTGTGAACTGGAATAATTACCGACTGGGTAAATTGCCACACTGATAAAATACAGTTTGGGTAAACTGCAACAAGTACAAAATGAAAGACTGTAAATCACAGATGTGCAAATTGCTATCTAGATAAATGGCAGGACGGGTAGACTGTAAACTGGAATAATTACAGAATGGGCAGATTAACTAGACACCTAGACAAATGACAGACTAGTTAAACTGCCAAATGGAAAAAGGACAGCCAGAGCATACTGCCAACTAAACAAATGACAGACTAGGTCATCTGCAAAATGGGAAACAAATATTTAGGGTAAATTGTAAACTGGAATAATTCAAGACTGGGCAAACTAGACAAACGTCAGACTGGAAAACAATGGAAATAGACTGGAAATATATATATATATATATATATATATATATATATATATATATATATATATATATATATATATATATAGTGTAAAATGTAACCTGAAATTAAAGACTGGTCAAATATTAAACTGCAATAACTGCCAAATGGAAAATGACAGACTAGGCACATAATCAACTAGACAAATGATAGACTAGGTAAACTGCAAACTGGAAAAAAATATATTGGGTAAACTGTAAACAGGAATTCATACAGACTGAGCTAATTAGAAACTAGACAAATGACAGACTAGGTAAACTGCAAATTATCATTGAGACAAATATACAGACTATAGACAGAAGGGGTCAACTGAAGACTAGGTAAATGACAGGTAAGTAGTAAGTAGCAAACAGGATAAATGGCAGGCCGAGCAAACACAAATGGTTGGAAGGGAAGTGCGTTTTATACTTTTCCTTGGTGATGAGAGATAAGAGAGACGTTTTCGGAATATCACTTTGTAGCATATAGATGAATCATCTATCAGCATCGGCCCATACTTTACTGCTGTCAATCAAATGTGACTGCTTGTGTGCTGAAACACAGTGCTGTCGAAACTGGAGCTTGGCCCGTGTCCGTACTTGTCATGCGTGATATTTTTTATTGTTAGGACTTCAAGGAAAAGATGAGAAACAAGGCAGATATCTTCATAAAAAAAAGGAATATCAGATTTGGGAACCTGTCTAAATGTGGTCTGGTGTTATTACACAGTCTACACAGACCTCTCTCACTCCTCCCCTGCGTACACACGCACACACACACATATACACATACCTCTTCTCTCCCAGTCAGCCCTATCATTAAACATTCAGCTCTGGCACAGACCATACATATTTCATCGGACATTTTGCAACACAACGGATAAATAAAATATAGATTAAAAAGTGCCGAAACCCTGCATCAGCATATCTCTCCTCTCGCTCTGCTCTGCTCATATCTCACTTCTTCCTTCTTCTCAATGGACGAGCGGGTTTTCTGTGTTACTTGGACAATGTTGTTAGAGATTTCGTTCCTGTTCCTAATGAGTCAATGTGACCTTGTGTTACTCGGTTCATCACTCAAACTCAAACCTCCGTTCACTTTGGAGAAGCACTTAGATGACTGGAGTGCTCATTACCACATGCAGGAGCAAACGCCATGGAAAAGCCACGTAATCGCAAGACTGTTCTACAGTCAGGGTTTTACACCCTGAGAACGGTTACAAGCCACATTCAAGACTTTTACACACAGAGGATTCTTAGAATTTACAGCCAGAATTTCTTTACAAATTGTACATTTAGGATTTTCACACACAGAACTGTTACAAGCTACAGTCAGGATTTCTACAAATTCAGGACTATAACAATCAACAGTCAGGATTTCTACAAATTCAGGACTATAACAAGCTACAGTCAGGATTTCTACAAATTCAGGACTATAACAATCAACAGTCAGGATTTCTACAAATTCAGGACTATAACAATCAACAGTCAGGATTTCTACAAATTCAGGACAACAAGCTACAGTCAGACATTCTACAAATTCAGGATTATAACAAGCTACAGTCAGACGTTCTACAAATTCAGGATTATAACAAGCTACAGTCAGACGTTCTACAAATTCAGGACTATAACAACCTATTAGAGATGCTCCGATCCGATATTAGGATCGGATATCGGTCCAGATATTAACTAAATTAGCTGGATCGAGTATCGGATAATTAGACCGATCCACGGAACCGATCCTTTCACTTTAATTTGTTGGTGCTGCACTAAATGTTGCAATTTTTGGTTGCTGCTTATATGTTTGACCAAGTTACCTATTTATTCTCAGGTTCAGCTGCTAGATTTTATTTTGAATTACCCAAAAAATGTTAAAGGGGAGGTTTGACTCCTTTTTTATTTGGAATTTAAATGTTGTGTCAGGGTCCTGCACAATTGTTTATTTCAGTGACAAATAAATAGCAATTCAGTACATTTATATCTGTGTTCATTTGTAATATTTTGTTTTACAAAGTTAGTAACGTAATGTTTAAGTCAATCCTGATGCCTTAAGTCTCTCCCACAAGGTATTGGATCAGTATTGGGTATCGACCGATGTGCAAAGTTTATGCATCTGTATCGGAACTAAAAAAAGCCAGATCGGTGCATCCCTAAAATCTATAGTCATGATTTCCACAATTTTCCGGACTATAACAATTTACAGTCTGGATTTCTACAAATTGAACACTTTTACAAGCTTCAGTCAGAAGTTCTACAAATACTGAACCATAACAATCTACAGTCTGGATTTCTACAAATTCAGGACTGTTACAATTTACTTTTATAGATTCTACAAACTAAAGACTGTTACAATCTACAATCAAGCGTTTTACAAACCTGGGGACTCTTAGAATTTTAGAATTGTACAAATTGTAAATGGTACAATCTACAATTAGGGTTTTTACACACTGCGAACTGTTACAACTACTACAAACAACAGTCAGGATTTCTGTTAAAATTTCTGCAATTTAAATTTGACACTGGTAATTTACATGGTAAACTTTTTTAATGCTTAAACTTTTCCAGGATTTGATTACAGCAGAACAAATACAGCTTAATAACAATGATAGAGGTAGAAATGAAGTAGTCTAATGGTAAAGGCTTTGTCCTGATGTCAAATATGACCTGAAACTGGTCTCAGATGAGCAGTGTCTGACTCAGACAGTTAGTGGTCATATATGACCTTGTCTAATTCCTTGTCTGATTTGCAGGACACAAACACACACACACACACCAAAAAGAGCAAAGGCAAGACAGTCTTGCTCCAGGACATGATGATGAATGTGTATGCCAGGAGGGGATCATTTGATGTAAAACCCCATGTCTGTGTGTGTGTTCTTGTGTGAGATGTTGAGTGTATGTTGAATGGTGACACCCAAACCTAAAGCTGACACTGGGATGCATTAGTTTGACACCCGCACACATACACACAGTACCCCTCAGTGTGTATATACAGCGAACGTCATACATATTCTGACCAATCACCGGCTTTCACCTTTAAAAGTACACTACTTACACGTCCACTCTGTCCGCTGCTTCCAGATGCAGCGTTGCGTCTTTTCCCTCCTTCCTCCCCGCTGCCACCAGTTTGGTTCTGCTCGGTTGCCCGGGGGTTGGCTCCACCCCTGCCTTCCACGTACTGCAATGTGAGTGTGCGAGTGTCCAGATGTTTCGAGACCTGGGCCAACGACAGGGCCGTCGACAAAGACTTTACCTTTTGATTACTGTTATGTATGAAAGTGTTCATTAAAATGCATCAGTCTATTTGTATATATCGCCACCATGACACATAAACCTTGTATCTCCATTTTTGCCATTTTCACTTTTTGACATAACAGAAATCTGGCAGTTGTTCTATATGTATATCGTCGCTGTCCAATGAAAAACATCTCCAACATGGTGCGTTTACAAGAGAGGGCAAAGGTGTTCTTAAAAGTTAATTCCAAGTGATTTAGAGCATTTCTTTTGGCCCATTAATCCAGAATGCATTAATCCATTTATGCAGTGAACAAATCAGCTACAGGAGAAAACTAAAAACATACAAAAATGGAGATGCATGGTTTTCATTGGACAGCAGCGATATTGTATCAGAATTTCATGAGAAATGGAATAACAGAAATGCTTCAAAATGACCTGGATTAAAATGTTTTTACAATGACTTCCATTAAAAGTTAAAATGTTTCCTTCTCTGGTAAAGTTGCAATTTTGGAGTTGTTGTTTTAGGCAATGAAGCACATTATTTACCTCCATTAATCTCAATACAGGTTATTGTTTGTAAAAACATTGTATTACATATCAACAGATGCAGGTAAAATAAATACTATAAAAAGATTTCTATAAATTTCTAATAGAAGAGAGTAGTTGAGATCTTCTAAGCTAGTTAGAAAACTAACCTTGGATCCAGATTTCTCCTGGACGCCTCCAGCCAGCGCGTGGATGTGTTGAATTCCATCACCAGCCCTGCATGCAACCCCACACTTCAGTTCTTCACTCTCATAAGTACATTACTGTCATTAACATCAGTTTTATAGACCCTAAAATGGAACCCTGTGGTACCACGCTTTGAGCATTAGGGCAAAGTAATCAACCTACCGTTTAAATGATACTACTTTTTGTATGAATGTTATTTGTAAGTATTATAAAATTGATGCTTTACTGAGAACTATATATAAACAGTAGTTAATCTAAGGCTTCCTTCCCATACGTGATAGCCTTTTTAAAAAACGAGCTAATTCTTGCTAATTCTTTTTTCTTTTGTCTGCATGATTTATAAAATAAAAATAATTTAAAAAAAGGCTTATTTCAACAAGCGTCAGCTTCAAAACACTTCAGTTCTCTGAAGAAACGTTTCTCATTTCACTGTAAGAAGATTAATGTGATGCACACAAATCAAGTCTGGTTCATTAAATTAAAAAAATGTTAATTTAAGATTTTCTGACTTCAGATTTTGTGTTTTGCAGTGCAGCATTTACAGAAATGTTGAGCAGTCCTTCTTTTTGCCGATTTCCATAATTATATTAGCAAAACATTCCGCGATTGTGTTTCTATCATAATTTATTCAGCAAAAAAAAAAAAAAAAAAGATTCATCTCAAGAGGGCCTAAACTTCTATCCATTCAAAATGTTGTTTGTCCGTGCGAGGTGACCATCAAGCTTCTAAATAAGACCCATCTGACCACAGACGACTGAATCAGGGTTTTATTTGTCCATGACACAACCTGCCCGCCAAACCTGCCTTTCCTCAAGGCCACGCCACGCAGTCACAGCCCCCTTATCGGAGGGTCGATTAAAAATTTAGCCGCCCCCCTGAATAATTCAGGGCGAACGGCATACGTTAAAGATGCGTTGAAAGAATACGTTTGATTTGTTTAGTGTATAAACCGCTCTTCCGTCGTCAACCGCGGGGGAGAGTGCAGCCCTGAGTACTGTACATTATTCATCGGCTCCTTTGTAATAGAAGGCTTCATACGTGTCAGAAGAGATTAAGAGTCAAATGACTGCTGTGACACCGAGCTGCCGCACATTCTTTTAGTTTAATTAATGAAGAGGGTGAGATATTGGTTGGAAGCACTAAGAGAGAAAGTAAAGCTGCAGCAGGTAGCGGGACAAATAAGCAGTTTTCCCCGGCTAGAAAAATATTCAATATGCACTTTATATTTTGAAATCTAAAATTCCACATGAAGCTAGGTGGGTTGTTTTTGCTGGCATTAGCAAAATATTTGAATATAATTATTGTATAAACATTATAGAAAACATACTATGGAAGTAAGGCAATGGTCAAAAAAAGGACATATAGTTCTATAACACATCATAATGTCCTGCTACTGTTACAGAAGTCATAGACAACTTTTCTATAGATGGTTTACAAAGGTTCTATATAGCATCCCTATGGTTCCACTATTGTTACAATAGTCATAGACACCTTTTTATATAGATGGTTTATGAACAAAGGTTCTATATAGTATCCAAAGGGTTTCACTACTGTTTTTAATACATAGATGGTTTCAGACTACATAGTCCAACCAGCTATAACGTTAAACCACCTGCCTAACACTGTGCAGACCCCACTGTGCATGTTTATAATGTCAAGGCATGGGCTGCATAGGGCCTCGTGTGGTAGGTGCCCTGTGCTATCTGGCAGCAAGACTCTTAAAGTACTGTAAGTTGTGAGGTGTGGCCTCCATGGATCGCACCAATGGGCCGTTCTCCTTCCTTAGAGCACTTTTGGTAGGTGCTGGCCACTGCATACCGGGAACACCCTACAAGACCTGCCTCATGTTTTGGAGAAATTCTGAGCCAGTCTGTCAACTAGCCTTTTTCCAGCTTTTAACACCAACATCACCTACAAGAACTGCCTGGTCACTTCAGATCCCAAATTCAACACATTCAGCAAAATACGACAGCAAGTCAACAGCAAGCTAGTTCGGTCCCACCCTTAATCTAACAATGATTTCTGAGCAGCGCAACATGTCGAAAGTGTACATTTGCGTGTGCACACAGAGGCTAGAGGGACGTTTGTTGTGAGGAAAGCACGAGAGACGGGGACGCTCGGCACCATGGGACGTTTCCTCCAGCTGAAGCGAAGCTTGTGTCTTTATTAGCTCTTGCTGGAAGTGGCCCGCTCGCAGTCCGCACCCAAGCTTAGCTGGAGTTGAAGAAACAGTGTGTATTTTACATTTAAAAACCAACGCTGGCGGTACCGGGATGTGTGTGCGCCTGTTTGTGTGTGTGTGCGCGCATCTGAAGGGGTAGGATGGGGTAGATATGCCTCTTGCTGTCATCCACATTCTGATTATCATGTTGGCAGGATCTAAAAGATTAGACACATCAATAGTTTATGACTCTGTAGAGACTCCCGCTCAATTCCCACATCTATAAATTACTAAACAAGGCCATTTACATCTCTGTTTCCCAACAAACTTTTCTCACTCTCTCTCTCTCTCTCTCTCTCTCTTTCTCGTGCACTCTCGCGCTCTGTCTCTCAAAAAAAAAAATGTTCCTTCACTTCCTAGAAGCAAGTTTAACTTTGGCGTCCACCTTGGCTTCCAGTGATCTCTCTCTCGATCTCTCTCTCTCTCTGTCCTTTTCACCCTAAGGACTCTCTCAAGTTGCTAATTCCCGATATAAATAAATATATAAAAATAATAACAATAAACTATATAAGCACTATAAAAAAACACAAGCACCTAAAAAGAAAGGCATAATTAATAGATGTGGTCTGCCAATGCACATGAATTATGCAGTTTTTATATTCAAGAAAATTACCAACCAAAAAAAAAAAAAAAAAAAAAAAGAAAAAAAACCCATCGGGAGAGAACGGAGGAGAATCATTAACTGCAAACTGGAACCTTTGTAAAAATGCAGCAATTTTTTTGCTTAATAATTTATCCGCATAAACAAATAACATATGAATAAGGAATGCTTTAAGAAAAGGGAATTATTCCGCCACCCGAAGCCGCAGAAGCGACTCCACGTTCCTGCGGAACTTGAGCATCTGGGGAGCGGAAAAAATAAGATATAAAAATAAAGTTTAGATTGAGCATTATTCAAATACAGGAAGAAGAAGAAGAAAAAAAAAAAAAAAAAAAAAAAACAGTTCCCTAACTTCGCAAAGCATTGTCGTCAAGACATTTGGAACTTGTGCAGGAAAAAAAAAAGTTAAGTTCTCTCCACCTCCCAAACATTAAAACAGGGGGAAAAAAAGTCTATTGGGGTTCTGAGCCACGCACCTCAACATACGACGAGCTCACGCAAGAACTTTGACGAAATTATTATTCTCGCAAACTCTGAAGACTGCTGAAGAGCTGGGTGCTGTGGGGACTGCCTGCAAAAGGCAAGACCGGAAACCTGGAAGAACCTGGATTAATAAGCTTGATATATCTTATTAAGTTTCAAACCATTACCCTGCGGAACTTAATAACACTAGGTTAAAGTAATAAAAACATGCACACGATGATGGCATCATTCAAGAGCTGGTCCAAAATATTTGCTAAACCCAACAGCTATTCCAGGGGAATATGAAAGTAAGACCAAATTGAGGTGCCACTGCGAGCAAGGCTAAGGGCTTGTGACTTTCAGGGGCCTTAAAAATGTATTAATTAAGTATTTGGGTGGAAGTCGTGGGGCCCAGAGTAATATCTTTTCATGGAGCCTAAAACCCCCATCAGAGTTTTTTTTTTACACAACGAGGGGAAAATGTGTGCAAGGCTAAAAGCTAACTGGACAGTGATGTAATCCAGTCAACATTAACATGCTTAAAGGAGAATGCTAGCTGTTAGCTAGCATCACATTAAGTGATGGGGACGAGGGAAGTGCCAGAGATATATGGATTTGGCATCAGTGATTGATCCACTTCACAAACTCCCGATTGCTCTTGGCCTCCCCCTACATGTGCATATCTGGACAAGCTGAGAGATTCAGAAGCATCACTGAAAGTGAAGGAGGCATGTGGACTGAGGCGGAGTGGTAGAGTGATCCCAAGCTCCCCCTATCACTTGCAATGCTCCCTGCACTAGAAGGGTGAGACCTGCCACCAGTGCAGCATCACTAGGCAGCCAAAGCGCTCAGAGGAAAGCTCCTAGATCCAGCATTGCTTTGGAAGTGATGAGGCGAGAGAGCGCCATCTACCCACCCAGAGACAGAGCATAACCGACTTGGTACGTCTGGCTCCCTTCGCCAGGACACCCTTCAGAATTCAGCTGAGCCACTTGAAGCCCCAATATTACAGGGATTTACACAAATTTGACTCAGGTATAGCAACTATAGCAACACTACTCTCCTTATTACATGTCAGTGGAGCGTCAGCGTGACTCTGAAGCTGCTATTTTAAGGTGAAAATGCTGCAGAATATTGATTGAAACCGCTTAAACTTCTGTTTTCTTTACAACTTTTTAAACAAATCATACCATTGCTTTTACAACAGGAGCAGAAAGAGTCAAACTGCAGTTGAGCAGCTGATGCCAGTCGGCTTTATGGACTCTATGATGATGCTAACAGAACAGGATCAATACTTTAACTCAGTTATAATGGGAATAGCTGACCGCTGAGTGTGGGCCATGTCCTTCCACTACCTCTCTCAAAGTGTCTGTGTGTGTGTGGATAGGGGTTACGAGTGTATAACCTTGACTTCCTGCTGTGCTGGACTCATGGGAAATCAAGGGCGTTCATCATCTGAGGTTAACCACACTGTCAATTATGCACACCAAGAGTGCATGTGTGAGTGTGTATGCATGGAGGGAAGGGGGAGGAGGTGGTGGTGATGGTGGTGGTGCAAGCCGGACAGCGGTGATGCTGCAGTGCCCCCAGGGAGGTACAGTAAGTGAATCTAAATGACCAACACACACACATAGTATCTCTACATGGGTGGGTTGCATCACATTTCCACTCACACACCACTCTACTGGTCAGTAGTGTTGAAACTTACAGTACCTTGTCTTTGGCCAGTGGATTCTGCCTTATTACTGTCCGGAGATTCTCTCTGAACCAGTGGTGGAGGTATGATTGGGCCCAGCAGGGTGGACCGTCACTCATCCAACCAGATTTCTGTCTTGTTTAAGGGTCAGGTCAAAACAGAAAACGTGAGTGGCAGCGTGGAAATGCTGGGTCCCTGTCGTTCCAGGTCAGCAAAGGGGAGGAGTCCAAAACATTACTCTGGATCATGCTTCTTCAGGCTCTTTTACAATAATCAGAGCTCCCCTTGTGGCTAATCACAGTACTGCACACTGCCAAAACAAGAAAATACACACAACAGAACAGAAACAGCTGCAGACACAAACAACGCAATACTACCACCGGGGGTCGTAACAAGGAGTAGCGATCTCCAAAGTGTATTTAGGTAGTTCCTCGGTTCGCAGCGTAATGAAGAAATGGCAGTCAGCCGGATGGGTGAAGGTCAAGTTGAGAAACAAGGAAATTTCATAGTCATGCTCAATTGTCATTGGTTATTGATGGCACTGGATTTAGATTAAGTCACTGACCAGTATAGACCAATATAGACAGTTTAAACATGATCAGGAGTCTTTGGCCAATCACACACTACTGGATTCTCTCTGGGACTGTCAACTCGGTCAGACTGAGAATCGGGGTTAAAAGCGGGGTAAGACTGTGGTCTACCAGTGATCAAAGTGTGTAAAAGCTCTACAGCTCTTCTGCAGTCCTTTTTTAAGTCTGGTAAAGGGTTGGTGGATACAGGGGATGGTTGACTCTCAATCACGTTTCTACAGAAGCACCACTTCCAGAAATAAAAGTTAGTAAAGCGGACATGGTAGTGGCCCAGGTGAAGAAACGTGTCACATGTACGAGCCTCACAAAGTGACGTATCACTCAACAACAAAGCCAACAGCGTCTGGGCTCAGTCTGTTCTCTTCTCGTTCTTCTTCCTCTACTTCCCCTCCGACCCTCTCCGGTGCCAACATCGGCTTCGGCCTTCCGCACGTGTCCCGAGTCATTACGTGTCTAATTGTTTCATTATACTGGCATTTACCAATTACCCACTACTCATGTCCCTGGCTCGAGAAGTCATTAGCGCGCTCCCAGGCCTCCCGCTTCTCCTTCTCCTCGCTCGTCTCAGAGTGCCTGGGCCCCGCGTCCGGCGAGGGCTCTCCCCTGCCCAATCAGCGCAGGGCCTCCTCGGGTCCGCAGCTCCTAATTGCTGTGGGCCAAGGGGTTCGTACGAAGCAATCAGGCTGGCAATCTCCGAAGACGCCTGTGCGTCGAGCCACGTTAAGGGAAAGAAGAAGAAGAAAAAAAAAAAAAGAAAAAAAAAAAAAGGACAAATCTCACTCCTTCTCCCTCTCTGTGTAGCAGCAGAGCTGGGATAACCCAAGTCCCAGCTGCAATTAATGACCTTGCTCAGGATTGAGCTACTATTAAAAAAGGAGGTGTGCTGTCAGAGACGAAGCCTGGAGAGATCGAAGGGATGGAGGGATGGGTGAAAAGAGGGGGAATGGTAGAGTGTCAAGAGCAGAGGTGTAGTCTATGTGATGTGCAGGCTACTACCCACTAGGAAACCTCTTGGATTCACGTATATTCAAAAATACTCAAAAATATATAAAATAAGACATCCAGCTTTGGCTCTTATCAGCATACTTGAAATTAGATTTTTTTAAAAATGTAATAACCTGTTCACTGCTATATATATATATATAAAATGCTAATTGTACTTTAATATTACTTTTTTCTCCAATATCAAGAAAAACATTTCATAACAGTCAGTGGTGCTTTTTAAACTATTTTGTACTAGGGGAGGGTGCAACTGTACCCCTTAATATTGCTAGCTGAAAATAATAAAACATAATAATAATAATGAAAGTAAAATATTCTTTTTTATTATAGTAAGATTACTGTCCCATGAATATGCAGCATAAAACTATGTGAATTATAGCTACAACCAAATTATATCTGCAATATCACAACGCTCCTCTTGCAAGCTTGTGTAGGTTATATGGTTATATGTGGTTATAACCAAACCATATAGCTATGAACTTTCATCCATCATCGTCTGTTGTGTGGCTGATTTACCTTTAATTATTTACAAATGTTCTGGGCCATTATGGGAAATGTAGTGTCTGTAGAGAATTTGCATGGTGTGTCATGTAGTTCTGCTCAGCAATCCAGGATAAAATTGACTCCCCCGTGATTATTAGTGAGGTACATTTTACCAGGCTACATGCCCTAGTAAATTGGCTCTAAAGAATCTATTCATTAATACATTGGGTTTAAGAACGCTGTTTTTAAGAATGAAGAATAAAGAATAAATCTTAAGTAATGTTGACTTTGTTAAAAAAAAAAAAAAAAAAACAACAGTATCACTATATACTATAAAACCTCCTTTTCTTCTTACAAAGCCTAATCTGTTCATCGTAAAATGAAAATGTAAGATGTATTTTAAAGATCTTTTCTGTCCTAAACATTTGTTTTTTTTTATACTTTACCCCAGTATTACCAGAACTGAATGAACACGTACATTTACTCAATGATAAGATAAAAGAATTTTGAAATATAAAAATATATAAAGATCACACTTGAAAACATTTTTATTTTAAGCTACCATTTAGAATAAGACAATATACTACATTTTTAATGATTTAAAATGTTATTTTAATCTTTTTTTTATTCTTTTATTTGTTAATTTTATAACTGTTTGGGTCATCTAAAAGTTATCTGATGAAAAAGTGATGCTAGGATGATTTTAGGGGCCTGTGACTGACAAAAAAAATAAATAAAGAAAGAAAGAAAGAAAGAAAGAAAGAAAGAAATACATAAAGGACTGAGGTTACTAAACCAGCAGTAAATGAGCTACTACAGTAACCCTGTTAATTAGTGTGAAAGTACAGGCCTGAACTGCACTACATCACTGGGTAGCAGCTTGGCTTGTCTGTATAAGTAAGTGCATGTTGAGATCCCTTTCAGCGGTAACTCAAGACGCCGCTCAGGCCTGAAGTTGGTCTCTCTCACTCTCCCACACCAACTTCTGAGTCACTTCTGAGTGTGTTCCAGTTGACGTGTGTGCGGCAGGTAAAAGAGTTCACTCTGGTGTGTTTGTGTGTGTGTGTGTGTGTGTGTGTGTGTGTGTGTGTGTGTGTGTGTGTGTGTGTGAGAACCCCGCTCTCTCCAGGCTGTGGGACACACCCTGGCGGGCGTGAGAAAACACCAACTGGACACCCACACCAGACCAAGAGTTCCACCTGTTTAGAGTTACACCCAGCCTCTTCTTCCAGGCCGTGGAGTTGGCAGTGGCGCAGGCCAGAAGCCGCTCTTTTGTCAGGCCCCGTATTGCGCTGTCCTCATCTCGCTGTCAGCCGAAAGCGTAGACCAGGGTACCTCCGGCGCCCCTGATGAGGCGCTTGTTTTAAAAGATTCCCTCACATGCGCCACAAAAGTGGCTTTGTGCCGTCAAGGAGAACACACACCTCTTCACGGCGTAGGCGGTGCGATGGCGGCGCTCGTACGAGCCAAAGTCAGACGAAACCCCTGGGAGCTGCGAAACAGAATTGATTTCCTTTCATTTGCGCTAATCCGGAGTTGTACCTCGAGCAAGGAGCCACGTTTGCACATGGGAGCGCACGCTCTTCTAAACGATTCTGAACTCAAGGTCATGAAATTCTCACCATTTTTTCCCCTCCCTCATGCTTGTGGAACATGCACAGCTTCAGATCGCCTTGAGTGCGCCATCCTTTCTTCAAGCCGTGTTTAGCTAGTCCGATAATCATCGGAATTATCCTTTATGGCTCTTGATGAAATCAGGTGTGTGCAGGAGAAGGTCTAATGGGACTTTCTGAAAAGGGGGCATTACAGATAGTCATGTTTAATGATGATTATAAGGGGATAATAGAGGAGTGCTGGAAAGATCAGGCAGGCTCTGGTATGAACTGTGGCATGAAATGTGTTTACACCGGTAATTACAACGTTCGCAAGCAGCCACGATAAGAGTAGTGCGGCTCAAAAAGGCCCACCTGCCCATATGGACAGTGACACTTCTGCTGAATAAGCTGCACTCACTGCAGTGCCAGCCTCAGGCCCTCCACCCACTGGTCAATGGAGCTCAGAATTGTGAGGCACGATGGCCGCGACTACCTGGATTTTGTCAGCTGCATTCTGACTGACCATTCGCAAGTCCTGCATGTATATGCAAGTCCGAGCAGCGACAGCAAACAGCTGCTTCAGAGCATGAAACGTCTGAGAGATTTTCTTTTGTATGTGCCGCACAGCTCCAGGGGTCTGGGGCTAACAGGGGTTAATCTTATTTAGACAAATTGGTTCATTATACAGACGACTAACAAGAGGGGTCTGAAGCTCTTAAAGCCAATATTACTTTAAAGTAATTGGCTGGACAAATGTTAAGTCTAGCTAGTTAATCTTAAAATAAAAAAAATAAAAAAAACAATGCACAAACTACTGACGCAACCCAGACGCACGGGTTGAACCTACTACCCTAACCCAACCTTAACCAAACCCTTCTCTTAACCTTAACCCTAACCCAACCTTAACCAAACCCTTATCTTAACCTTAACCATAATCTAACCTTAACCAAACTATAACCAAACCCTCATCTTAACCTTAACCCTAACCCAACCTTAACCAAACCCTTCTCTTAACCTTAACCCAACCTTAACCAAACCCTCATCTTAACCTTAACCATAATCTAACCCAACTTGAACCAAACCCTTATCTTAACCATAATCTAACCTTAACCATAATCTAACCTTAACCAAACCCTTATCTTAACCTTAACCCTAACCCAACCTTAACCAAACCATAACCAAACCCTTATTTTCCCCTTAACCATAATCTAACCTTAACCAAACCCTTATCTTCCCCTTAACCATAATCTAACCTTAACCAAACCCTTATCTTCCCCTTAACCATAATCTAACCTTAACCAAACCCTTATCTTCCCCTTAACCATAATCTAATCTTAACCAAACCCTTATCTTCCCCTTAACCATAATCTAACCTTAACCAAACTCTTATCTTAACCTTAACCATAACCTAACCTTAAACAAACTCTTATTCTAAACTGACCATACCCTAAAAATAACCAAACCCTTACCCTGACCCAACCTTAACCAAATCCTTACCCTAACCATACCCTAAACTTAACCCAACCCTTATCCTAATCTTAACCATAACCTAATCTAAATCAAACGCTTACCCTAACCCAAACCAAACCCTAAACTTAACCCAACCCGTATCCTAACCATAACCTAACCTAAATCAAACCCTTACCCTAACCCAAACCATAACCTAAACCTAACCCAACCCTTACCCTAACCATAACCTAAATCAAACCCTTACCCTGACCAAACCCTAAACTTAGCCCAACCCGCATCCTAACCATAACCTAACCTAAATCAAACCCTTACCCTAACCCAAACCAAACCCTAAACTTAACCCAACCCGTGTCCTAACCATAACCTAACCTAAATCAAACCCTTACCCTAACCCAAACCGAACCATAACCTAAACCTAACCCAACCCTTACCCTAACCTTAACCATAACCTAACCTAAATCAAACCCTTACCCTAACCCAAACCATAACCTAACCCAACCCTTACCCTAACCATAACCTAACATAAATCAAACCCTTACCCTAACCCAAACCAAACCCTAAACTTAACCCAACCCGTATCCTAACATAACCTAAATCAAACCCTTACCCTAACCCAAACCGACCCATAACCTAAACCTAACCCAACCTTACCCTAACCTTAACCATAACCTAACCTAAATCAAATCCTTACCCTAACCCAAACCGAACCATAACCTAAACCTAACCCAACCCTTAACCATACCTAACCTAAATCAAACCCTTACACTAACCCAAACCATAACCTAAACTTAACCCACCCCTTACCCTAACCTAACCATAACATAACCTTAACCCAACCCTTAACCATAACCTAACCTAAATCAAACCCTTACCCTAACCCAATCTTAACCATAACCTAAACTTAACCCACCCCTTACCCTAACCTAACCATAACCATACCTAAATCAAACCCTTACACTAACCCAAACCCAACCATAACCTAACCTAAATCAAACCCTTACCCTAACCCAATCTTAACCATAACCTAACCTAAATCAAACCCTTACCCTAACCCAATCTTAACCATAACCTAAACTTAACCCACCCCTTACCCTAACCTAACCATAACCCAACCCTTAACCATAACCTAACCTAAATCAAACCCTTACCCTAACCCAATCTTAACCATAACCTAACCTAAATCAAACCCTTACCCTAACCCAATCTTAACCATAACCTAAACTTAACCCACCCCTTACCCTAACCTAACCATAACCCAACCCTTAACCATAACCTAACCTAAATCAAACCCTTACCCTAACCCAATCTTAACCATAACCTAAACTTAACCCACCCCTTACCCTAACCATAACCCAACCCTTAACCATAACCTAAACTTAATTCAACCCTTATCCTAATCCAAGCTTAAACATGACCTTAACTTAACCAAACCCTTACCCATAACCTAACCTTAACCCAACCCTTATCCTAACCTTAACCATAAGCAAACCATATCTACAAATTGTCAGATAATTCTACTTGATTAAAGTACTTTTTTGGGGCTGTATGCTCCAACACATTCCTCACACAATAATTTATACTTGGCCAAAAACGCTATTCCAATTCTAATTTGTGACTAAATCTTATCAGGTACTTGTTACGACATTCAGGAAACTTCCCACACTACAAAAACGGAAGTCAAGCGGTGAAATGGCATGCTACACCTGCCAAACGAGATCACAGACTGTAGTTTTTGATAATTATCATTCTATCATATGAATCTCAATACAGTTGGTATCATTACATCATGGTGTCATTTTTCTTTCGTAGTAAATGACTCCTTCAGCTGATATAATGACTCTTGCTGTATAGTTCTCTTTCCCTGAATTCCCTCTGGAGCCTATTGTAGGTGGTAAATACAGCTGTGGCCTTTTCCCTTTATACTGGTGAGCCCTAACTTAGAGATTAAACATTCAAATGAGATTAAAGCTGACACAGGAACTTCAGGGGGAAAATGCCTTTTTATCTGCACAGCAAACACTAGACGGGGGGAGCACAGTACCTAGCACAAAATTACCATAATAATGCTTCAGCTGAGTGGTTTCATAACGATAAACGAACAGAACAGCCGTGTCCTCGGAGACTAAAGGCTTGCAGCGATTAGACGGCACAGCCGCGATAATGAGCACTTTAAGAAGAGAGGCCTGAGCTAGCTAGCTAGGGAACCATGGCTCCGCAAGGGTAGGATGGGTTAGGGTGCTTTTGGACGCTGTAAGATAGGGTGAGTTAGCCTTGGAGTCAAAATCCGAATGGTTCTCAACATCAGTCAAGCCTTCCTAACTCACATCCTGAACCTAACCTACAATGCTCAACTCAAAATCTAACCCGGGCCCAAATCCTGATTGATTTAACATGAACCAAAACCTTATCTTAATTCCATTACTGGAATCACTTTGCATAATACTGACCTTACAGTTCTTACAATACTTCTATAACAAAGCCATTTTTAAAAAGCTTGAAGACTTTTACTGACAAATTAAATAAATAAATATATATTTTTTTTTTTATCATAATCAAGCTGTGAAATGTTAAATATTCTGTGTTCAATCAAATTAACTTTTGAGGCCAATTTTCTAGACCAAGGTGTTTATGTGCAACTTTGGGAACTTATTTATTTCGGACAATTCATATCTAACAGGAATCAGGTAAACCAATTAGCTAGCCTGTTATCTCTGTCTGTCCGTCAGTCAGAGCCAAAACTAAAATATCTGCCATTTTTAGTATCTTTCACCAACATCTGGATCAGTCACAGATTTAAGATACATTTGGTCAGCTCTATTTAACTACGCTGAGCTAGGCTAGCTCAAATGATCTAGCTCAAATGAGCATTGTAAGTACACTGTACTACATTGATCTGGGCTGAACTAGGCTCTCTCGCACTAGGCTAGTTTAGGTCGAGCAGATTACTAAAGGCTGCGGGTAACTAGGGCTAACGTGATGCTCGTGGTGCCACGCTAGACCAGGCTTAGCTGTGCTGGACTGAGCTAGCCAAGACTGACTACACTGGGGCGAGATAAGTTTTGCAGCAGCCAATTTTGTTCAGCTGTGTCCATCTCCCCCTGTGCCCCCTTGCACACCCCCATCCCCAGCCCTCAGTGGCCCCCGGAGTCCTGGAACCCCCGCGTCAATGTCCCACGCTGGCCCAAGGCTCTCTTCTGCAGGAGAAACAGACCGTTGTTTCCCAGGATGTGCACACACTTGTCATGTAAATGAAGAAGTCACAACCAATTAAAGTAATTGCAGCGCGTCGCCTTGTCTTCGTTCGCCCGCCGAGTCCGAGGGGAGAGGAACAGGGTTGGGGAGGGGGGTGGTTGGTGGGTTTCGGGAGCAGGAGCGTCTCTCTCACTCTCCCACATAAACACACCCCACATTTCCTGTGCCATGCTTGTAGATGGGTTGGAGGATGAAGATATGAACACAGAGGTAGGAACACAGATGCACGAATCAGGGGGATCCATGGTAGAAAGCGAATAGACAAAAACTGAAGGAAGGTTCAGGAGGGCTGGGGAGAACCATACAGTGGGGTAGAGAGGGCAAACGACAAGAGGCGTGAGCTAGATAAAAGCACCGAGAGATGGGAACATGGTTTGGAGGGGGCTTGCTCTGGGATCGGAGCAGAGAGAGCGAGGCAAGGGATGATGGTGGGGGGGGAGCACACAGCAGGTGGTCAGACTAATGGAAACCCTCTGGCTGTGTGGAGGAAGAGAGAGAGAGGGCGAGAGAGAGAGGGCGAGAGAGAGAGAGGGAGAGAGAGAGAGAGAGAGCGAGCATGAGTGTGTAATCGGTGGATCCTCCACGGACCGGGTCCGCTGATGTATCCTTATTGACAGAGTTGCTGGAAAGCTGAACAAGGAGATCTACTCCTCCGGGCTACAAACAAATAGAAAGAGAAAGGGAGAGGGAGAGAGAGAGCGAGAGAGCGAGAAAGAAACAACAGCAATAGAGAGGTACTGAAAGAGATGGAGAGGGAGCTGCAGGGCAGATTTTTAACACATCATTGTCATTGTGTCCCGCAATAGCCCTCGCCTAATCCATTTCCCCTGCTCCCCAACATGGGACATACCGCTTATTACACACTGCTGCAGGGGAGCCATACACCTCACACACACACACACACACACACACACACACACACACACTTGAATTGCTCAAGCAGGGGAGGAACAGGAGCAAACCTTTTATGTACTCTGCTACCCAAGAGGGACTAGATAGGTGTTTTCAGTGACTACGGTGCAGGTCACGTGACCATCGCAGACACTGGAGTCCTGTTTTCTCTTCTTTAGAACTGACCAACCTCCAGAAAACCTTCAGAACACCCAACGCGTTTAGAGGCATCACTTCATTTCAGCTCCTATACATTGACCTTTCCGAGCGCCGCTCCCTCACCTGCCTTTAAGGACCTCCGAGCTCATCTACATATTTTGGCTTTTACATGTACGCTGGCAGAGCAACTGGAGGCCCACTGTAACCTTTCTCCGGTCACGGGGGCCGAGTACCCGCTTCCCCACAGCCCCTAGAGCTTGCATACTTATAAATATGAATATGAATAATACGCAGGGGGGTGGGTGGGTGGGGGGGTTGTACGTGTAACAGCCTTTGTCCTTCCCGTTCATGAAATAAACATGTTTATTTGCTTGCTTAATATTGCAATATTGGCCTTTTCAAAGCAAAAAAGGACCTACGGCACACGGTACACAAACAAGTGACGAACAATTTTATATATATGGCCCTTTCTAGAATTGCGGGTACATATCAAGTACAGGGAGATTTGACTCATTAGTCACCTCAAACTACATTCTACATGGTACATCTAAAAATATCATTTTATAACATAATTTTATAGGGTTTCGACACACAAATTATTAAAAAAAAAATTACCATCACACAATAACTACATAGATAACTTCATAGAGCTTGAATCAGGAGGTGAAGGCAATAGTCAATAATGTGGGGGCTGGGAGTAATTTACTTAATAGTTTCACAATTTGAATTATTTTAATATTAGTATATAAAATATACTATACTATCTGAGAGATGCAAAAGTAGCAAAGGAAGAATTTGTAAATAAAGAAATACACAATCTGGTCTCTGTGTTACCAGGAAATACATACATCACATGGTGTATCTGACCAACCCCTTAGTCAAACTAAACCTTAATTTTAGTTCTGTTGACGTTTAGGTTATCATCGTAGGCCACTGGTGTCCTTCTAGACAAACTGTACAAATGAGGGTAACACTACGCACTAGGCCTTGGGCCGAGATTTCATATTACGGACAATTCTCTGAGTAAGAGCTGGTATTATGCACATTTCATTCTTTCATTCCCTTTCACATTTTTTTCATCTCTACTAAACCATTCCCTTTGTACACTTATTCTAATCTATGGTTAGTTTAATACATATGCAACAGAAACTATTTCACTTCTGTCTAATTGAACCATAATTATAGGCTATACAAACATATACATACTAATAACTCCATTTGAAATGATAATAATGTAAATTTATGTCTGAAAAAGAAATGCTGGGATACATGCAAATGAGAATGAGAGGAACTGTGGTACAGATCTGCTCTCCAGCAGAGAGTAAAACAAAAAGCTAGTCTGGAAGAAGACTTTCCAACCAAACGAATGTGAAGAACTAGATGCTAGATGCTAACAGTGTTTATTCGATCTATACGGAACAAAATTGTCATTATAAATGCAATTATATTAGCTTATAAGATCTCATAAAATTCGTAAACATACCAGCAAAGTGTATGCCTAGAACCCCTTCGTAATATCTGCATGGCTCCCATTATTCTATACATATTTTATCATTCACAAGAAGCTCCCGTCCTCTGGTGACGCTGTTCTGCCAATAACATCATACAACCCAGTTCCTCTAGTGAAGAAGAATTGAGAAAACAGCAGCTTGCCACTACCTGATTCACGTCCCCTGCAAACTGAGCAGGCCTGGCAGATTGGGTAGCCACTAGCAATCTGTGCTGTCCACAGATGATCACAAAAGAAAATGATAAAGAACTGACATTAGTCAGGCATGTGAATGTGATGGCTGTGTCCTGTTAGGCGGGAGGGGTTATGGTTAGGTAAAGGTTAGATTACGTTTAGGCAATGGTTAAGGTCAGGTTAAGGGTTAGGATTAAGTTTAGCCTACATTTACTTAGGTTAAGATTTAGACGTTTAGATGTAGGTTCAGGTAATAAAATGACATGGATTAGGTTAAGGGTTGTGTAAGTGTACCCTACATTTAGGCTAGAATTAGGTTTAGTTGAAGTAGGTTTATAGGATAAAGCTATTAGCGTCATAATTCGGCAAATTGATCATTATCATTATCCAAGATTACTACGCCCTCTACATAACTTAAGACTAAGTGTCCATGGTATTTAATTTACAATATGACTTCATGTGTACATTTTATAGGCCATACGACATTACATAATGAAATGGACTGTGCTGATCAAGTCTGAAAAAGACAGTGTCATCATTTATATTGAATCTATTCAGTGTAAAAAGCACAATCTGACCCAAGATCTGACTTGTATCATAAAATTCAGGCCATAGACTTACCTACAACTTGTGTCAATATGTCAGGTCAGGTCAACGTGTCATGCAGGTGTGCTGTATCTTCATTTCTCTGTAAAGGACATAAGCAGTTTGGAATGAATAATATTATTTACATTAATTATTACAGGATGAAGCTCTCTGAGTAACCTAAAGATTTCACATCCGTATGAGTGGGCATGTTCCAAAATCTCCACTGCTACAACAGAAATATCCACTGACTCCACCATAATATAATTAAATCAGTGAGGAAAAATGCTCCGCAGATGAAAGAGCAAAACAAAAACAGAAAAGGTCATGAATATGGAACGCACAATTTTTACATCTGGTATAAATATTCATCGCACATGCCGATTAGGATGTCATAATGCTGTTATCGTTTCTAATGTGGTTCCAGGAAAAGAAAAAAAGTAGGTAGAGAAAGAGTGTGGAGCTTGATTACTCACATCAGGACATCATCAATAATGGATGCCTCAAATCATCAGTCTGGGAAGTTCTTCTCCTGCTGCGTCAAGGACTAACCACTCAGTGGGGGATTCAAGCCCACCACCACCATCATATAGATCCAATTCAACTCTGAATACCCTCTGCTGTGTTCATGTCTGCGTCACATAGTTCCAAACCCCTAAATATCCTCCATCATTTTTTTTTTTTTTTACCTGGATGATATAGATCCAAACCCCTAAATACCACCTGTTGTTTCTATGACTGCATTGTCTAGATCACTAAATAGCCTCTGTCTGATCTGGTATCACATTAGTCCAGACTGCAAAATACTCTGCTATCTCGATGCCAGTATTGCACAGATCCAAACCCCTAATTACCCTCTGCTCTATCTACAGGAGTATGCTTTACACCTAACTCAAGAAATAACCTTTGCTCTCGCTACATTGCCATCATATAGATCCAACCCCTTTAAAAAACCTTCTGGTAAGAAATAGATCCAACCCCTAAGTATTCTTTGTTTTTTCTACATCGGTATGCCATAGACCTAACCCATAAAACACGCGCTGCTCTCGCTACATTGTTATTATACAGATCCACACCCTCTGATCTCTGTATATTGGTATGGGAGAGATCCAACTCCATAAAACCCCTCCTTTGCTCACTGTACACTGGTATCATCTAGATCCAAACTCAAAATGCCATCTGCACTGTATAGACTGGTATCATACTAGCTTAAACCCCTAAAAACCTTCTCATCTCTCTATATTGGTATGAGATAGATCCAACCCCCTAAACATCCTCTACTTTCTCTACATTTCAATAATATAGATCCAACCCCCTAAAACCCCCCTGATCACTTTATAAAGGTATTGGATAGATCCAACCCCCTAAATACCCACTGACCTCTCTACACTGGTGTCATATAAATCCAAACTCACAATACCCTCTGCACTGTGTGGACTGGTATCACATTCATCCAAACCCCTAAATACCCTCTGCTGTCTCTATGCCAGTATGGTACTGATCCAATCCCCTGAAAACCCCCCTGACCTCCCCATAATGGTATGATACAGATCCAAAGCTCTATCTCCTTGGCATCACATAGATCAACCTCTGTTGAACACCCTCTAGAACACCCTCTGCTGTCCCTATGCCAGTATGGTACTGATCCAATCCCCTGAAAAGCCCTCTGACCTCTCTATAATAGTATGATACAGATCCAAACCTCTATCTACTTGGCATCACATAGATCAACCTCTGTTGAACACCCTCTAGAACACCCTCTGTTGCCTCTATGCCAGGATGGTATAGATCCAAACCCCTAAATACCATCTGCCTGGATTGTTTTTTTTTTCAGATCTAATTCCATAGCATTGCAGCTAAGCCATACAGATACAAACCCAACCTGCAAAATGCTCCCTTTAGCTAAAAACATAATTTGGGATGTAAAGCCTATATAGAACAACTGGTGGGCAGCCACCTCTGTGCCCGGGGAGCAACTTGGGGACTAGGTGCTTTGCTTAAGGGCGCCTCAGCCATGGACATACTTTCTGCTGGGCCAGGGGACAGAACTAGCAACCTTCCAGCCCTGGCGACAGAACCAGGGACCTTCTGGACCCAAGGCAGCTTTTCTAAACTTTGTTATGACTGTGCCATCGCATCTTCTTACACTGCCCCGGATGTGCGGTTCTCTCCTGGATGCCAAGCCAAGGAAGGACGTGGGCCCATGATAGGGTCAGTGCTTAGATGTTGCATACTCTGGAGCCCTGCCATAGTCTAAACATCGAAAATCCAGAGCTTTGTTTGCAGGTCTTAACTGACAGACTGCAGATAAAGCAAAGGCGTGTCTCAGAACGGGTCTAATTGAGAGATGCAGCGGCAGGCTTCCGAGATTGGACAGCCCTTGTTTGCAAACAACAACAAAAAGTGCCCCTTTCGAAATCAGCGACGTGCCACTTTTTGGAGCGTCTAGACATTCCTCTGTGCAAAGCTTGGTCTACTGCACATAAAAAGCTTTCCACGCTCACCACACACACACACACACACACATACAACAAACACACAGAAACTCTTGCTTGCTCTTTTCTTCCGCTGGCTGGTTTTGCCCTGCAGGTCAGAAGCAGAATCAGCTGCTTTACAGTTCGACCTATGCAACCCAAGTGCCCAACAGATGCACGACACTACGCTCCGATGTACACACACATTCATAAACACACACAAATACTTTGTACAGTATGGGAACACTCTTTCCATCCTTATGTTCTAAAGGAAGGAGGAAGGTATCTATTTGGGAAGAGCAAACGTTTTCCGTACAGCTCTATTGTTGCTGATGGTCCATTAGGACAGATGTCAGGGGTTTGATTACAGACTGTGATTGTGCCAGCATGGCTGCAGTAGCATGAATACACACATACACCCACATTCCTAAACACAAACAGGCATCAGTGTTTCTTGTAAATTCAAGGGAAAACAGGTGACAAAAAGGAGCTGAGATAACTGAGCTCACTTTATTTGCCCTTCTCTCCCCCTCCCCGCCGATGCCGCTTTTGTTTGGCCTGCGAAAGCAGCGCTGGATCTGTGGACGGTCGAGTTTCCTTTTCTTTCGCCCCTATTGTCCGATCCCAACAGGTAGACATAAAGGAGAGGAGAACACGCCAGAGGATCGATCCAGTAACCGAATCTGCCCGGGGTGAGCGGAGATGAGCGCATGGCCAAGCCGAATATCCCTCAGTCCGATTAATCCTTGTGAAAGCCAGCCGCCTTCAGGAGAAAGTGTTTAAAAAAAAAAAAAAAAAAAGTGGTTACCTTAAAATAATTGCAATTGCAACAGGGAGAATGGCGGCTCTGTCATTCCCACTCCAGGGCCAGAACGCTGCTACTGCACTATGGAGCTTTGGTGGAGCTGCACTAGACCTCTCGGCAGAACTGCTTAACGTTGCACAACCTGAGTCATACTAGTGTAAAATCCTGTCCTCAGTCCACATACTTCTTTACCTTTATCTGCTGGTTCTGTAGGTGTCACAATGTCCAGAAATGCATGTGTACAGCTGTCCACAAGGGGTCTTTCTAATACCCAAGGACGCTTAACAGTCAACCAACATGGCATACTCTAAACCGGAAAAGACCATCCACCTGGAGGACTGCATCAAGTACTGGGGGTTGGGGGGTCATACAGCCCAGGGCAATTTTAGAGTAACTAATTCACCTGATCCTCCATGCTTTTTGGACTGTGTGATGAAACCCCATGCAGACACAGGGATACCATGGAAACTCTACCCAGATAGGCACTTGAACCCAAGATCTTAGCGCTGAGGCACCGTCCTGCCTGTACTACCTAAATGGATTGCTATGCTAACCGTACGAACAGTGAAGTGTTATTTATGGTAAGAATTCTAGTTTAGCTTACTTAGTATTAGATATGCTAAGTAGTATTATTATCTCCCTCCCCCCCGCCCCCAACTGCATCATAGACCTCGTTTACACCTGTGACTAGTATCTGGATTGTGTCCTGATAAGATTTTAGCCGCATGCATTTATACTCCGGTTAGTCCGACCAAAACCCGATCGCTGTGTGGGACGGAATAAGCAACAGTCGCTTGTCGTGCAGCAATTAATACTGGTGTTTGGGTTGTACTGGGCTGTGTGTGGCTCAAACCACCTTCTGAAGTGGTTTGAGGGATGGGATTTGTATCAGAGCTAAATGCGTCTTTGGTCTGATCCGGATATAATGCTGATACTCAAGATGGATGAAGTGACCAGGTGTAAACAAGGTCAAAATGCACTGAAATCTGTGAAAGAAAGAGCATCCAAAGAGCATTCAAAGGAACTATCAAATTATCAACACATGATGCAAACAAAAATGCTACAAATTAATATCCAAGTGTTTGAATATTCCAGTGAGAACTGCTGGACCACCTAGGACCTGCCTAGAGAAGACCCTCCCTCAAAACTCTGCCTCAGAGTAAGAAGGGATTTTTTGAGGGAAGCCACAGAGAGGACAACACCAACCTTAAAAGAGCTGCAGAGTAGATTGGCTGAGACTGCAGACGCCTGTATGGCCACACCACCACATTTACATTTACATTTATGGCATTTAGCTGGCGCTCTTATCCAGAGCGACTTACAAGGTTACCCGTATTACAGAGGTGGGCCAATGTAGTGTTAGGAGTCTTGCCCAAGGACTCTTATTGGTGTAGCACAGCATAGTCACCCAGACTGGGAATCAAACCCCAGTCTCCCACATGGTGTAGTAGCTCAGTGGCAGGTAGTGGTGTTATCTGTTGCGCCACACCAACCACATCAAAGCATGCCTGGAGTTTTACAGAACTAACCAACCTGATGCAAAGTGAAAAAAATGTGGTTATTGATATGGAGAGATGGGACAAAAACGCTGCTTTTTGTTTGTGGCGTAAACTTAACGCTGCTCTTCTCAACAACCAGCATTCCAACAGTGAAGCATGGTGGTGGAAGCATCATGTTCTGGAGAAGCTTTTTTTCACATCACAGACTGGGCATCTTGTTAAAACTGATGGACAGATGGACGGTATAAAATACATCATAGTCATAGATGTCATAGTCTAGATCTCAATCCAATGGACCCAAAGCATAGTTTCCATGCAGTACCTTCTAAATTAATGATACCATCAATAAACAAACACCCCCATCAGCGCACTCTGTGTCTACATATTGACAAAACCATAATTATGCAAGGTCTTTATTAAATATATGCAGTGTGAAGTCCCCAAATGCCACTTTTGTTTCCTCCTCCACAGACGACTCTTAGGGCATGTTTTGCATTTCTGCGCCTGAAACCAGCAGCGCTAACATTTAGTGTGGCGAAAAGAACAAGCAGTCGAATGTTCTGGACCCAGCCCCTCGGAGCCGCCCTGGGGAAGCTTTAATTCCTGCTATTCCAGTTCATTTGCTCCCACGACTCGTAACTCACGATTCCCTGCACTGGCTGTTCATGCGTGGACTGCTGGTACGTTAGGGATGGAGGTGCAGGAAAAAGAAGATAAATGGCAGAGTGTGTGGACTAGCGTGTCCACATGTGACTGAACACTACTTACACAGAAATCTACAGGAGTATACAGTAGTGGTTATAACTAGGATAAACAGGGTTGGGTAGTAGAGAAATACATGCATCAGATTATCGGTTATTATCAGGTTACAGGTTGTGGTTTAAAAATATGCACGATTTCAAAAGTAGTTTGCTGATATCGGTAATAAAAGTCTGAGTCATGGCGCAACGATTTCTTGTCATGTTTTGCTGTCAACCTCTCTCCCCGCAGAGGGGTTAATAAAACCAACTGCACCTCAGCTAATAAAGTAAAGGAACAGCCCATTAAATAGTGTTAGGGATTCCCCTGAGGATAAGCGGCCAGGCAGAGTGGATGAGGGAACATAAAGCAATTTTGCATGTTTGCCTTAATTAAAGACAACTTGTGAAAATAATGCTGTTATAAGACAAGTAATGCAAGAGTACCAGAAAAATAATTAAATGAAATTAAATATAGTAATTATTTGAATTAGGTCACAATTTAATTTATTCATAATTAGTAGTATTTTCTAAATCTAAAGAGTTTTTAAGTAAACCTCTCAAGTGTGGGACAAAACAATATGCAAATGTATTATATTATTCATACATCAATGATTGTGTTTTTCAGTTCTCGTATGAACTGTACTTGAGCATAACTTGATCCATTTATTGCTCAATTTTATTGCATGATTTGAGATTTTTTTAATAAGAAAAATAACAAAAATAAAATCATAATACTTTAGTAATGTAAGCATAATAATGCCATTTTTAAATTGAAAAACAATTTTTAGTATTAACAAATACATATAAAAGTAACAATTGTGAAATAAATAGTAGTATAATTGCTTGAACCGGACATATCTGTACCATTTAGATTATTATATTTAGAAATTAATGTAATTAATTTGTTAATATGTTTTTAGTGTATTATTTTAGTATTTATAGTATATACATTTTAGTGTTTAAATGAATTGAGATTAATTAATAATAATAACAATAATTAGTGGTACATTTTGTTGCATATTTTTGCTCGAGTAGGCTGACTTGGCTACAGCTGGCCTCACTGTAACAAAAGTGTGTTAAGGGAAACGTGTATATATGTGTGTGTCCTGGGTGGCCAGGAGAAGGTTTCTGGGCTGTGAACGTCAGCGTACAGGAGTTGTGTGTGTAATGTATAGTTGGAGAAGTGAATGAGTTGAAAGGTGAGGACGGGTATCGGGTGAGGTCTTGGTGGGCACTGGGACTCCTGTAATAGGCTTTACCTGTAATCAGAAGAAACGGGGCTACAAATGCAGGTTAGCTCATACTATCCACTCCCAATGCGATCCTAGTCTCCGCTGTTCCTGGACAAGAGAGGGCTAGCGCTACTTAGGATCATTGTCTCAACAATGTAACCTTATAGCTGTGTGTTGTGGAAGGGGAGCAAGGGTGTGTCTGTATCAACACTTCCGAATTGTCATTAGTAAGCCCATATTGGATAACTACTGCCAGAGTAGGGATGGTGGGCAACAATACAAGGACACATCCAACTTTAATGTGTTGGCCT
Source organism: Salminus brasiliensis (assembly GCF_030463535.1). Classification (NCBI taxonomy): domain Eukaryota; kingdom Metazoa; phylum Chordata; class Actinopteri; order Characiformes; family Bryconidae; genus Salminus; species Salminus brasiliensis. The sequence goes on from NC_132897.1 coordinate 31,564,639, forward strand.
ATGAAATATGTAATATCTGAATGTAAAAGTATATTAGTGGGACAGTGGTGGCTCAGGGGTTAGAGCACTTAGGGTTTGATGTATGGGTTTGTCAAGCGACTGAACAGAAGTCTAAACGACTATAAGAGGTTTGTGGACAGCAGTGAAGAACATCTAAGGGAAATTTCACAGGAATATGACAAAGCAGAGGCGGTCATCAACGCCAGAGGAGGACCTACAAAACCCTGATTTGCTCTCTTACACGTTTGTTTTGCGAGAGACAGATTGCATGTCCATGTGAAGAGGTTCTAGCAATTTATGGTAGTCCTGTCGAGTTTGTGAAAGCACTGTCGCAAAGAGGCAAAGAGAGGCTCATCCATGTGTTCAACCAATGAAAGCTTCATCTCCAGCTTCTTGGAAGTGGTAAACATGAGCTCGTTTGGATACTGAGTGATCAACTCTTGTGCTCAACATGCTCCTTGACTTTCCATGGAATAGCACCACCAAGTGGACTGGTCCACCATTCTGTGGTGGAACACTGCTGGGACTCGGCAGATGACCTTTTCTTCTGATGTGAGAATGCAGATCAGATGGGGATCTGAGCATTTAAGCTCTTGGTCTGGAATGCAGGGGTAAAGCCATGGTGAGTGCTTGTGGGCTAGGATGCGAGAGTAAGATCTAAGATGATATAGCAGTCAGATGATCGTCTGGTGCTCTTAACTAATGGGGGAACAGGGATCTCTTGGTTCGATGGTGCAGATTAGATGGTGACCTGCAGTCTCGGCTGGGTAAAAGACAATGGGCCTCATTCAGTAATGTCTTTCTAGGAATTTGTTCTTGAGAAAAGTTCTAAACAAAACGTCTACGGCAGATCTGCTGCAGTTCCTCTAATAAGAAAACATTGACGTTACCAGGTTTTAAGAAGCATTTGGTGGTGAATAAGGTCAGTCTTCAACAGTCAATTTAGGATTTTGATTTTGGGGTGCAGGTCAGGCAAAGATATGGGAATCAGATGATGGTCAGATCTCTCGGTTTAGGGAGAGGGATAAGATGACCTGGGCTCTTAATTTTGTGGCGCAGTCAAACAATGGTTGCTGCTCTTAATTTTAGGGGGTACAATGATCTCCAGGTTTGTAGATATAGGGATCAGACAACGGTCTGATCTCTTGTTTAGAAAGTGTAGATTGGTTTGCTGTGTTCGGTGTTGGTTTGTGTTCGGCTCAGGCAATAGTCTGATCTTTTGCTTTCAAGAGTGCAGATTGGTTTGCGGTGCAGGGAGCTGATGACGATCTGGGCTCTTGCTTGTGGGGTGCAGATGATGAGTGAAGCTCCTGATCTGGGGGTGCAGGGATCAGACAATGATCAGACCTCAAATCCCTACTCTAGCTGAAGAAAGTATTCCCAAAGCTTAGCCCTAAACTAGAATGGACACATGGGGACACCAGATTAACACTCCTCGATTATTCAGTCACTAATTACACTCCAGTCACTCCAACACAGACATACACTCGGATAATTATCTCATTCACAATACACAGACAGAAGAAAAAAGAAAAAAAGAAAAACAGCTGGGGGAAAGAGCAGATGAATATTGGGCCCCCTGTCATAATGATACATGTATGCGCACCAACACCCACGATTAAAGATCACATCTTAACTCCTGATAAAGCTCCAGGAGAGACCAGATTACCAATCAACTCATCACTAATTACGAGCAGTGTGGCACGCACAGAGCAGCTTAACAAGTCCGGCTGGTCACTGGTGGGCCCACTATCCCTCCCTTTCTCGACCTCCCACCCTCATCTCACCCAGACAAAGCTCATCGCTACACAGACCTGCAGTACAGACTTGCACATGGCTGTAACACCAGTACTGCCAAAACCTATACGCTTAAAAATGACAATTCATATACTATAACATTATATATATTCATATAACACAACATTGTTTTCCAGAAATACAGAGTGACCCAGCTAAACTGTGAGACAAAAAATCTATTGTTTTCGCCAAAAATCAAACCGTGTGTGGTGTAAACACCATGCCAAGAGTGAAATACGGGGATGGCAGCACACTGTGAGGATACTTTTCTTCAACAAAAGGGTATTAACATTGTAGTTGGACACACAAGTCCTACGTATGTTACTTTGGGTGGGATGACAAATGCTCAAATGTCCTATTATTAGCCTATGTACAACCCTGTTATATGACCTCAGAATGAAACACTGATTACACAGAACTATGTCATCAAGATGTCCCATGGGAGTCTAGCCTAGCCTAACTGAACTTCATAGTCTTACCGGACTGCGTTGCTGTCCTCACTCTGTGTCCTCTAGGCATGTTGTGTGGTAAAAGTGTGTGTCATCACTTCTTCTCCAAACATCCTAGTGTTATCTTTTAGCTTAGCACCTGCTTGTTCATGTTGATGTGTTTAAGCAGGGAAATCAGTTATCTGTACTGAGCTCCAGCCCTCCCCCACATACAGTAGAGTACAGTAGAGTATCTTTCACCTTTTCTTTTTTGGCTTACAAAGACCCAACAATGAACAGAGGCAGTATGGGAAAGAGTATCAGCAATAGGTATGAGAGAAAGTCCCCCTGGCTAATCTATATCTTAGGCTGTGGTTCTGTGGTTCTCAAAATCTGGCCCAAGCTCGTCAGTCAATCACAAACTCAGTCCAAATTCATTAAGGACACGTCCGTGTAGCGTTCTGCAGAAGAAAGGCTAATGTGTACAGTGTATATTAAATGAAAGCAGATTGCAAGACCCCCCCCCTCCCTCCCCTTTCCCCTTCAATCCCCGTCTGGTGCTCAGAGCCGTACACACACAAACACACAGCCGTATGTCTAGACGTCATCCTCTCTCAGAGCTTACGTTATTAATATCTCCTCAATGACAGGTCAAAACAAGCATAAGACTCCTAATGCCCCTCTCTATCTGCACTGGCTCTACTCACCTCACAGCATGTCCATCTGTGGTTATGCTACGCACAAGGACCATCAGTGTGATAGGCCTCATTTCTATGCTTTTTCCTTCTCCTGTACAATTGAGGTTTTGGAGATATCAGGTTTTGTACATCTACAATGGCGAAACTGGAAAAGATCGCTGTTAGCATGATAACAGGAACCTACGACCAGTACCAGTCATTATAACCTACTCCAGGCAATATACCAATAGGCTTTACAGGCCCACTTTACACAATAAAAAGGACTACTTAGAGGTCTGTCTAAGAGTGTTCCTCCGTAGGCTGCATTGTCCTATACTTGACACTGACTGGTTTGTGGAAGAGCCTGCTTCGGCATCGGAATGTCATCTAATTCAGTGAGTTGCGAGCTGTGCTACAACTGACTGGTGTGCTCGCTTATTCATACGTGCAGTAACTTTGTAGGATGTTCTAAAGCCGCCACATGGGGAATTGGTGCCAGAGGAAAATGCCAACTCCGGCGAGCAGCACAGAGCAAACGACATGCCACTGCAAGACATCCCACGGCATCTAGCTAGCACCAGATGAGCCAAGGGTGGTTTATAGTATGTTGTGGCTATTATATAATACAATTCCACAAACATAAAAACGATAGAAACAATAAAAGATGCAATAACCGAACTATCTGTGTGAGAGTGTGAGGTTCTTGATGGAGCCCCGCACCGCTAACCCCACATCCGGGGGCAATGCCAGGGGCTGATTAATTAAGCATGTGTACAATATGGACACTTTCTGATATTAGTACCTTTAATGATGCTGCATGCTCCCAGTCAAACCGTTAAAGAGACAGGCCATCTGGTGGAGTTTTGGCAAGTGGACCCAGGTCCCCCTGCCCCCCCTGCCTCCCACCATGCTGCCAATACTCAGACAAAGATATATGCGGGCAAAGTACAGTAATTGCGGGACACAGACAAACTCAGCCAGATAGAGGCATACGCTCATCCACTCACACAGACACACTCATTAACATACAGGCATAGACACACACACACACATACTCAATTAGACCTAAGCACAGACACACACAAACATGCAAACACACACCATGTGCAGCATCACTTCGCAGTACTTCTTCGGCAGTAGCTTGAGAACAAACGTCTGTTAGTCAAAACAGAAAACACTCAGCCTATCGCTTCTGAGTCTCACATGTCGCACGGCACGTGACACACACACACACACACACACACACACACACACACACACACACACACACACACTCACATTTTGTATCGGTGGGGGAGGCCGCGATCGCTGGAAAGAATCTCTGCGCATGTTGGGGTCTAATGAAAAGGAAATATTTATATTAAGGGAAAACAAACTATTGAAAATCTACTCGTTAGGCCTTGTTAATAAATGCAAATGCTGATAATTAGTGAGAGGACCTTGGAGCCTGTTTCCCTTTTCTCTTCACTATGTTGTTTTTTCCCCCGTTTGTTTGTTTGCATGTTTTTCTCTCTTTTTTTCTTTTTTTTTTTTGAAGTTTTTCGCCTCGCCTGTTCTCTCTCGCCGGCTCAGCGCCGCTCCGTCCTCTCCTCCTCGCTTCCCTCCTCTCCTCCACGGACACGGCCCCATCCTCTTTCATCGCACCGTGGTGCGGTGCTGCGCAGGACGGGACAGGGCGGGACGTCCGGGGAAGGCTCCGGTCCAGTTGCTTCGCTCTCCTGCGGAGAGATCCAGCCACCCGCCCAAACAACAGACCCAAAGGCCCAGGCCCACTTTCTGCAACGCGGTACACACCCTCGCACTAACGCATACACACACTCACAAACAAACGAGATGCCCACATACACAGCCTTAATACAAAGTTTTCCTTTCACACACAGTACATGGACCAGACCCAGTCAGGCTGCGTTCACACTCGGAGCACAGCACTGAGTCTCACTTTCAGTTCCAGTTTTGGATCCATAGTAGAACTACTCACATCTGCCTCCAATTGGGTTCAGATGAAATTGTAGTGGTGATAGTTGGGTTCAGATGGAATTGTAATGGGTGATAGTTGGGTTCAGATGAAATTGTAGTGGTGATAGTTGGGTTCAGATGGAATTGTAGTGGTGGGTAGTTGGGTTCAGATGGAATTGTAGTGGGGATAATTGCGTTTAGATGGAATTGTAGTGGTGGATAGTTGGGTTCAGATGGAATTGTAGTGGTGGGATAGTTGGGTTCAGATGGAATTGTAGTGGTGGGATAGTTGGGTTCAGATGGAACTGTAGTGGGGATAGTTGGGTTCAGATGGAATTGTAGTGGTGGGATAGTTGGGTTCAGATGAAATTGTTGCGGGTGATAGTTGGGTTCAGATGGAATTGTAGAGGCTACAGTGATGTTCAAATAAAAAAATGCTGAGATAAAGTACTGTTTAAACACAAATCTACCGTGTTGTGTTTTGTTTCGAAATGTTCTCAGGATTGGAGCAAGCACCATTAACACTCCATACACACACTGTTAAAAAACTGACACACACACACACAAGCCCATGCCCTGTCTTGGCCTACATACACAAAGTCAATAAATTCAGTCACAGTTTTCCCTGTCTCGCATGCACACACATTCTCCTACAGCACAGAAACTTACATTGACTATCCCAGTTCCTGAAAAACAATGTTAATAATTCATGGAGAAATTACTTGTTAAAAGGGATGCTAATGGTTCTCAATATGGTACAAATGATGCTGATTTAAAATAGTACACTAGGCACTCTCTAAAAAAAAAAAAAAAAGAAAAAAAAAAAGTGTGTGAATATATATAAAATTATAGAAATCTGGCAAAGTTTTTAAATATTTGCTTTTGGGAAATGAAAACCCCTGGACAGGCCCTCTATGTTTGAATAACTGTTGGAATAAGGAGGACAACACAACAGCCAAAAACAGGACAAAAACAGCCCATCTTTTCTTTAAAAAGGATGATCACAAATGAGGTCCCTCATATTGCCTTTTTCATTAATAAGGTTGAAAGTTTACTAAAAGCAAGCGAGTTCAGCAATTCCAGTTCTGGGTACACTGCTCACATGAGTATGATTCCACTCAGCAGATAATCATCAAGGTCTTCTTGAGTTGAATCGTGTGTGTGTTAGTGATGGAAATCGGCCATTGGCGTGAACAACAGGCACCATTATGCAGTTTCACCTCAAAATGTTCCAGGCCACTAGACCTCAAGCAACGTGGACTGACTGTGCTGATCCAACAGCCACTTATCTACGGAAGCACACTGACCAAAAGACAAAGGACAAAAAACGCTGGAACATGATGTTGTTCTGTAGGCTTACTTGCCTGGCAACGTTCACATTAGCGTGGACGTCTTTTCAAATCAGATTCGAGTCACTTTCATATGTGGCCCTAGATCAGATAAGTCAAGATAGCCAAATCCCATCTGTGCAAAAAAACAAAACAAAAAAAAAACCCAGAATTGATTATATATATATATATATTGTAATGTAAACACAGCCCAACACAGACCTGGAGCTACTTCTAGTTCTGTATCAGATCCTGCTTGTCCACCTGAGGATAAAAACAGATATTAGTTCTAACTCTGGTCTGGTTTACCTGGTATTAACCTCTGTTCCAAGTGCTGTCATCACAAATGGAGAGCAAAATCTTTACACCTGGTATATCCAAAATTTCTTGGTTGATGCGTCTCCAATGACCACTTATAATCCACTTTCATGACTGGAGAAAGGGTGCTGACTACATGTACTAACATCAGTCTGTATTTGCTGGTGGTCTGAGCGATCTGCCTGATGTGTAAGCACACTGACCAAGATATTAAAGACTTAATTCTTGGTAACGTTCTGCAGTCCCACGTTGAAAGTAGGAGTGCTATGTTTTTTGATAAGTTCATTCGAAAAGCTAGCCAGAAAATCACAGCTCCATCATTTAAAACTATTTTAACAAGTTCTTTGACCAGCAGATTTTCTTCCCCGGGACGGATTGGCACCCTGTCCAGGGGGTATTCCTGCCTTGCTCCCAATGATTCTGAGTAGGCATTTGTCCCACTGTGACCCTGACAAGGAAGATGGATAGATTTCTCTTTCTGAACAATGAACACTAAACATACTCGATCCCCTGTCACATCTAAATAGTAGACCAATTGGTTATATTTATCTAATTTCCTGTAGGTCATTGTTTAAGATGTTTTTTTTGGGGAATTGTTGACCATTTTCCAGGAGATCCAGCTGTGGCTCAATTCCCTTCAATTCCCCAAACCTTCCAGTTGCTTTTTGGCAATAAGGTGGATTCTAAACTCCATCAAACTGCTGTGCAACACTCGTAAACGATTACCATGATCTTAATCTATTGCCCAAAAAAACGTCTCCCATATTTGTGATATCCCAGTCTCTTGCTGGCATGGGTTAAGGCCAGTGTGCCGCTCTGAGCCAAGCTTTATTTGTATGAATTTATGAAATATTAGCGAATTAAACCAATAAGCCACAAAACAGCAGCACATTGATTTCTTCAGAACTAATAAGATGTGGAAGAGCTGCCGAGATTTGTTTATTATGGCTGATAAAGGAGTGGTTACTGTGAGTTTAGTAACCGCTGTGTACGATATTCACAAAAGTTGTAGATGGCTGACCTGGATCTACCACCAAACGCATTGAAGTTCATACCCACGGATTGCAGAGAATAGAGGAGTGAGTTTCAGGGCGAAACCTGGAAGCAAGGATGCTACGGCGGAAATAGTCTTTAATTCATTCATAAAACCATGATCCAAAATGGCCGCACATTCTAACACAAAGGTAAGAAACAAACCTATGAAAGTGGGCGTGGCGAAATAAGCTGGATAGGCCTTCATGCGTCAAGCAACCTTTGAATTAGACTAACCAAGACACGAAAGGCTAAACTGCTCCTAGATCAGCAGGATAGCTGCACTTCTCAAATGAGTAAAGCAAACTGATCCACAGCTCGATTTCCAATCAAAGCCAGAGCAACTTCCCAATCAAAGCAAGAACGAACAGTCCAATGTTGTACGGGTCTGGATATGATTTTTTCAATGCTACAAATATACCCAAAGGATCCCCAATTAAACTGAACGTCAAACTAAAGCGAATTCAAAAATGCTCCTCTGTTTATGTCCAGAGACAGCAAATTTCCTGGCACTCCTATATTTTTATTTTCTCTTCCATTTCCACCTTTAATTATTCACCGTACGGTTGAATAAATGAAGATGAAAAATACTCTCTGAAGACTTTCAAATGCGGAGGGGGAAAAAAGAAGTATTAGCTAATTGGAGCTAAAGAAAGTTTTCCCTCTTTATATTCCTTTTATACTTTCTCGCATTGTACCATCCGACTTCTCCGGCTTTCATGTCACTTCATTACGTTTAATTTATTAATGTCCAATACTTAATGTGCCAAAAATGTCAGATTCAAAAGCCGCGAAAATGGGGCACTTCTGCGCTCGCAAGGGGAGGCTCAAGCTGTTTTGGAGCCTGTTGTTTTGGCTCAGGGGGCTGCGAGAGGGAAGAGGGGTGTGATGGAGGGAGTTTATCTGTCTTTCACCGTCTCACACAAACACACACATACACAAACACACAAACACACGCTCTCCCCACCCACTGCATCGTGCCAGAGGATGCAAATATACACAAACTAACTTTAAAAAAGCACAACTCCCATTCCCTCCAGTCTTGTCAGAAGTCAGGCCAGAAAGAGGCCGAAGTTTGCGGCTTTCTTCCTAAAGTGTAAGAACCTTCTGCATTCGACCAAGCCTCCACCAGCTCACAGCGCTACGCAATCCATGCAGGAAGCAATAAGCCAGCTAACACGTTCATGTAGGGCCTGTATGGGTAGCCCAACTGGGAACCAGAAAGTTTTGCCCACAGGTTGCATGTTGGCCCCACATATGGATGAAGTCAACCAGGGTCAGTGATGGGACCAGGAGGGGTTAAACATGAGCCTCATCTGAGTTGAATCTAAGCATTTTTAGATTCTCAGAAACTTTCCAGCAATGTGAAGCATTGCTCAGGGTCTCAACGAGCAGCATACTTTGCCGTATTCAATCGATATTCCGGAAGAGATGAGTAAGAAAGTTACTTAAATATATCAGTCTGGAATGCCATTTCTAAGGCTGCAGACTCAAGCAATCCACAGTGAGAGCCATTACCTATAAATGGGGAAATGAGTGATGAAGGACAACTAAAAAAAAACTGTAGACCTCGTTAGCCTCTGATAAGGCTAGCCAAAGGCTAAATCAAACACAGTATCCATGGGAGAGACGCAAGGTAAAAACTAATGCTAATTGAGAGGAACATAAAGCCCTCTCTCACACCCCTGGCAAAAAAAAAAAAAAAAAAAAAACATCTCCATGAGTCTTTTTAAAAAGTGGTCGGTGGGCCAGTAAGGGTTGTAAGTGGAAGTTTTTGGGGTCATGTTAAGAGCATGTACGAATATCAAACCAACAGTCAAACATGGTGGTGGTAGTGCACTGATATGGGACGCTTTGGTGCTTCAGCAACTGAGCGATGTAGCAAAACAATGATCCAGAGCACCAGAGCACGGTTTGAAGGTGATCTAGTCAATCACCAGCATCCAACTGTCTACTGACATGCCTTCTTTGCTGCCTTCTTGGCTCCACTCTGCCTTCCAAATACGGCAGGATTGGCAAGGATCCGCATGTTGCGATACCTGGGTGCTTGTCTCTGGAGTCTTCAGGTAGAACTCCTTAACCTTAAACAGGCATTAGATTACTAAACATCCTGAAATGAGGCTGAATTTAAACAGTCAGTCCACCGTGACATGCCTGGTCTAAGTCCCTGAGTCCAAGTCCTAAACATCCAAGTCCAAGTTCACACAGACTGGACATCTAAAGCCAAGCAGAACTTCAAATGAACCTGCTTCCGGTAGACTGGACCACAAGCTATCAAGCAACCCTAGACCATCAAGCACACAACTCAGAGTAGAGTGTCTTTTATGAGCAAGCAAAGAGGAACAGGTTCAAGGAGCATGTAGAATTAACACAGATAAGAGCCGTGACTCAAAAGGAAGAGACTACACAATTCCAGAAACAGGTTAGACGTTCATGCAGGGGTTCATAGTCATTAATGCAATTACGAATCAGAGGTTTGAGAGGAACATGGAAATCGACTATTTGTCTCTTCAAGCTTTTCATCCCAGCAGGAGGGTTAATAGCTTTTCAGTGGAGCAAGCAAGTCGAGAGAGTAGGAGGAACCACAACAGGAACGTCTCAAAACTCTTCACACCAACATCAAGCGAACCGGCGGACACGAAACACGGCTTGTCGAGAAAGGCTTGAGCCCAATTTCCACTAACGTGCATTATACAGGTGCTACGCAGATGGGTTTGTTTCCGTTGCGTAACTACACTGAAGCTGACGAACAGTTGCCCCGCGCAGCTCAGGTTCAGCCTCATTAATCGATCGGGTGTCAGCGCGTGCCCTTGACGCCTGTCTGTCTCCCATCGCCACTGATCAATCATCAATTGATCGGCCACTCGTTCCACACCCCTGCTCGTCGTCCTGCGGAAATCAGACTTTTCATCAACAGAAAGGAAATAGGATTGGTTTTTTTGTTTTAGTTTTTGTGGATTTTTTTTTTCATGTAATAATTATCCTCTTCGTCAGATGACTCACTGGAACTTCTTAATAAAACCTTTTCTTACCACTGATCAGAGCTTTTTTTTCTCCCATGGCTAATACTCTTATGAAACCCCCTTGTCCACGTCAACAGCAGACAAACATAATAGCTTTCCCTTGCACTCTATGAAACAACCATTCCATGCCAGTGTGATAATGTGATTACGAGCACATCAAATATATTACAATAGGAACATGGGGACAAAAATATGGTCATGTTGATTGGCTGTTTCGGCTTGGTTCTTTGCTGGCCTTCTCCGGCAATTCAAAGAGTGTCCAGAGTGTCAGACCAGTCACAGAGCCCAGTTTAATGGATATGGACCGGGAGGGCGTTGGCTTGTGTATGGGTGTGTGCAGCTATAACTCAAAAGCAGCATTTCATAGTCTATCAGCTATAGACTTTCAAAATACCACTTTAGACACCCTGAGCTTTGCAAAGGTGCCGATTTTTTTTGCAAAGGTGCCGAAAAAAAAAAAGCAAATCAGGCCAGAATTAGGAACTTTTAGCTGAATCCAATTTCCAAGCATCATAAATTCTCTGGCTTTCAAAACTTTGTACTCATCACTCATCAAACATGGACTCCTCCAAGCAAAAGTCTAAAGAAACTAAAGTAATCGATGCCACGAGGCAGCAAAAAGCTATGAGAAGACAGCCAAGTGTTTTCAACTTTCAGTGTCTACAGTGTGTAGCGTAAGAAATAGCAGTTCTGGGGAACTGTGGCGGGGAAGACAAGAGCATCTAAAGAAGCCAGATGAATTCTGGAAAGTTTTTGGACACTATCAGCGAAGGTACATTTGGAGAAAAGATTATTAAGCATCATTAAGCCCTGATTTACCAAAGCAGGTGTTGGAGTTTTGGAGATGTCTAATGAGAACCATGAATTTTTGTTTAAAGTGATGATAAACACTTGCTGCCCAGATGAGGAGCTTTAATGCAGGAAGCTTAAGTTACTATGTGCCATCGTTATTACTGCCTATTACTATCACTAACTAACCCATCTCTACACAGTAACATCTGAGAGCTATTCACACTGTGACAGATGCACAAAAACACACTCGTTCACTCTTCCGAACATCTCTCTATTACACACACAAAACACAAAACTATCGTTTCTATAGTAACCTCGGCACGGCACAGAATGTTCAAGAGCCAATTTCTCGTGCCATTTGCCCATTTGATTAATTATGTCTTTGTGCAAGAGAATACAGAGAAGCTAGCTTACACCCCCCCCCCCCCCACCCCCCATAACACACACACACACACACACACACACACACACACACACGACACACCACCCACTGCCCCCTGTTTCCCGTTCCCTGCTCCTTCAGAGCAGATCCTGGGTGGGGGGCGCAGGGCAGTCCGTGAGGGGGGGGACAAACAGGGGTATTGTTTGGGGCAGGCCATCCCCGGCGCCCCCTTTCAGCCCCCTCCTGTGGCTGGAGTCCCGGGGAGCTGGAGGTTAGAGAAACAAAATGAGCGTCTGTTCTAATGAGCTGCTGCCTGTCAGCTACAGTTAGAGAGCGAGAGCAAGCGAGATAGAGAGAGAGAGCGAAAGAGTGTGTCCAGGTTTGTGACAACAGCAGTGTCTCTCTCTCTCCCCCCCCCACACTGATTAGTGAACAGACCAAGACATGTGGTATAACATGAGCCATATGAGGTGACCCTTATAGATCAGTGAGGAACACTGCTGCCCTCTAAGACTGGGCTTTAATTGCCTACCTTGGTTATATGTTATATGGACTGATCGGCCATAACATTATAACCACCGGTAAAGCAAAAATCATTGATTATCTGGTTCCAATGGTCCCTCTCAAGAGGTGGGAAGTCTTACACAGCAAGAGAACAGTGTGTGACGTGTTGGAAGCAGGACAAGTACACAAGAATCTGAGACACTTTGACCAGAACCCAATTGTGATGGCCTGGTGATTGGATCAGAACATCTCCAAAACATCAGGCGAGTCTTGTGAAGCGTTTCTGGTACGCATCGGTCAGTCCCTACCAAAAGTCGTCCACAAACAGACCCCCAGGGCTCAATAATGGTTTAAAGGCTAGCCCGTATGATCAGATCCCACAGAAGGGCTACTATAGCAGAAACCGCCCAAGTTAATGCAGGCTTTAATAGAAAGGACTCCACTGTCAACTCCGCAACTTTAGGTTGCATCCACTGCGAACACAGATGTGCAAACCAACACACAATTGAGGAGAAGTACTACCAATAGAACAGGACTCTCTAGAGCAGATACACATGAAGATTTTGGCACCAGCCATGTGCTCGAGAGGTTAAAGGCCCCCAGCATGGAGCTGTGGAGCAGTGGAACTGTGTTCTATGGAATGATGGATGGTGCCCCATCAAATACTTTTGGGATGAGTTGGGAATGGGGTGTCTGCATTGTGCATTTAAAGTAATCATCATTACAGTAAAAATGGAAATCCTACTGGTTGAGAGTGCTCAGCAAACGCTGCTGTGAGTCTTTGAAATGTGACTTAAGTGGCTAAACTCTTCTGAAGATATCAGGTGGCGACACCCGGCCTCAGACCGCATTCACATACGCAGAGGCCCGGTAACTCTAGGTGAGTGTTTAGCTTCTACTCTATAGACTCCATGAATATGTCATGAAGGAAACTTTAATGCTAGGGAAGACAATGGCCCGAGTTACTGTAGAAGGGAAATCAGTTTCAGTGTCGCTGCCTGAGGAACGAATGAATGCAGATGTGGCTGAAATCAGAAAATACAGAGTTTGCCTTTGTCTATATTAGTTATATTCATACTCAATCTTTGCAAGTTGAAACAATTATAATTATATATCTGAATGATTGACAAATGGTTGACGTGAAGTATTTCATGGCATTCTGTATGACTGTAGCTAGGTGTTGCCAAGTGTTATGGCAAACCCACATTAACCATAACCTCATTTTTTGATATTTTATTTTAGGCATTTTCCTTATGGGGAGCCATCTGTCACCACAATGTGAAAAAAACATGGCTGACATAAACTGGCTAGTGGGGCTAGTGAGGCTAACCCCCCCCCCCCCCCCCTCTTGACACACACACACACTCATTTAGAGATAGGAAGATCCTCAAAATGGACCCTTTTCACACTTCCATGCCTTTAAAAGTAAGCTATTAAATTAGCTACAAAGCAGGTAAAATCACACCCTTTTAGCCTGCTGGGCATTTTAAGACATGGCAGTAAGACCCTTGATGTGACTTGATCTGGATAGGATATCTGGACAGCCAAAACCATTGTATTAGGGGGTATAACGGGTAACGGGAAACACTCAAGCAAATAATAACAGTAAGCTCAGGTGGTACAATCCACCAGAGGAGAACGGAGTTATCATGGAAAATACTATATATATATAAGAAATATGAGCTGAGCTGCTAAGTAGCACATATCTATGAGTAGTACAACTTGACATTTTGATTTAGATCTAGATCTAGAGCTCAGTCAGACTCATGACCACCCAGATATGGCTTTTATTTATTTATTAATACATTTATTATTTTATTTTATTTGTGGCATTGAGGAACACAGCAAAACACCTTAAAGCTGGACTGTCAGAAACCGACGGAAGAAAGAACCTGGAATTGTGAAAAGGGTCCGTAGCATTTATTTTTTGGGCATCCACAAAGCTGATGTGGAATCCAGAACAATAGGGTTTGGCATATAAACAACATTTTTGGCAGAAATTTTTCATTTGCATCATAAGAATCCTGAAAATCACTGCATTATGGTAAATTTCCAAACAAGCATTTGAAGTTTATATCTACCTAATATATATATATATATATATATATATATATATATATATGGAAACGGCTCTCAGATGTAACGCTAAGAGCATGAGCTTTTGTTGGGTGTGTTTTAGCCCTCCCATTTAATATCATGACCACTCATTACTGCTCCTGGGGACATTTTGCTTTAAAAAAGGTAGATAAATGGCCACACTTTCGAAGATAGCATTCACCATCACACATTTAAGCAATTAGAACTGTTCCTCTCGGTTCCCATTACAGCAAACCCAGATGTCTTGGCAAACGTTGAGGTGGCTAGCATAACATTTCCGACTGAACAGCTAATTATCCAGACCTTGTTGAGTCAGGTGGGTGCTCTACACACATGTACTAAGACACCATATTAACACATTTTCCCCCTGGATCTCCAACACTAGCATTATGCACGCTAACTAGCATCTAACAGTGTTAACACCACAGTTCCTGTGAAGCGTTTCTTTGGCAGTGCCAGGAATACAGCAGTGACGGGCCTCAGCAACTCCGTGCCTCCAGTGCTGTTGAATGTTGTGTGTGCCTAACGTAATACATCATCATCAAACTGGGCTAATTATCGGGCAAAGGTGTAGAGACTCAACTTGAGCCTCATTCAAGGCTTCTGAGTGGCTCTGATATGGCCTGGGTGGGTCGTGAGTTCGTATCCCAAGCCATGCCACTTGCCGGGGGCGGCGGAACTGGGCACCTTTCCTCTCAGTGTGTCGACTGCCTGGCGATGCCAGCCATAACGCGGCAGCTGGCTCACCCTCCTGTTGTCAAGGGCATTGCTGGTGCTAGAGGGAGCTATGAATGGGTGGGTTAACTGGCAGTAGCGGAAAATATGGATGCAAATTAAGTTGACCATGAAAACTTTGAGAAAGAGCTGCTTGTGAGATCTTCTGAAAGATCTCGAAGACCCTGAAGTGGTGGTGCACAAACTTTCTGGATAACTTTGGATAATTCAGTGTCAGAAGTTTATCAGGAAGCCTGATGGACTTGTGGACTAATCAACTCGTCGGCTGAAATATAAAGGTAAAGTCAAAGGTAAGTCAAAAACTCATTAAAAATAGAAAACCTTTCCAACTGTTAAGCACAAAGGAAGATCAGTCAGGCTTTAGGCTTACGTTGCAGCCAGTGGCACCTTAAAGCCACAATGGAATAGCTCAAGAGGAGCAAGCTGAAGGTACTGCCATAGCCCTTACAGCCTTTTGGTAGAGCAGGCATTCTTGTCCATAAGATGTGGGAGTATGGACTGAGGGTCAGACGTATGTTTATTATTCACAGTGGCTGAGTCCTGATGGGCAGTGCATATGTTTGCTGTCCTCCCTTCCCGCCATTACGAGGGCTGCGTAAAGCCGCTCTTGCACAATGGCGGCCATCTGGCTGCACCTCGCTTTCTTTTCATCTCAGCTAGTGACGCACCACCACTCCCAGCCATCAGCCTTGTGATCAATCAGTCGGATCAATCCTCGACTCCACAGCACTATTCAGCTACTGCCAGTTACTGGTGGAAAGAATGCAACATGGCATGGACGTGCCAGCAATAGTTAGTTTCACTTCAGCAGGTTAAAGAAAAATGAAAGTTATTAGCAAAGACTTTTAATAAGCGATGACAAATTGTCCTGCTTAGGACAGTGACAATACATTGTGCTGTATTGTATCATATTATTACTATCATATTAAGCTTGTGGCTAGAGGGTTAGCTCACGGCCAACATATTAGCCTGCGGCTTGAGCGTTAAAAAATGGGTCGCAAATACAGCATGTTAAAATCTACCGAAAGCCTTTCAGAGCTAAACGCAATAGCTGCTTTGGGAGAATGTGGAAGCAAGGCTGAAAACAGCCTAAAAGTAAATGCTAGACTGACCCAAGAAGTAAGAAGGGCTGACCGAAGAAGGTAGTGCTGCGGGTAACTTGCGTGTGAGCATAATCACAATGATCTGGTATGTGTGTTACAGTGCTACGGCTAGGCTACGCTAGGCTAGGCTATTGCAGCTTTTGCAGCAACGTAAACAAGCCAATGAAAAAGCAGAACTTTAACAGGGTTAAAGGCTTAAAATGAATTCTATGGCATCTTGAAGGTCAATATCAGGGTCAATGTCAGGGTCAATGTCAGGGTCAATATCAAGTGGGCTGGCCCGACGTGCGCCTGGTTATTTTAAAAAAGAGACAAGAATTCTTAGTGCATGAGACAAGGACTCCTATTGATGTAGCATAGCCACCCTGATCAGGATTCAACCCCCAGCTGACTGGCAGCTTACAGGCAGTGGTGTTATCCACCACACCAACCACCTACTAAATGCTAACATACAGCAACCATACAGCACCAATCATCATTAGCATATCTTTTTATATTATATTAATATATTATGTTTTAAATCACTCATATTGGTGCATTTCTATTGGTCCGGTCATCATGAAATGTTGAAAACCAGCCAGATTCACATTACATCAAAAAGTAAAAAAAAAAAAAGTGAAATGTCAAACAAGCCTTTGCAGTTTGACCCAAGCTCTCCGCCAGACCGCAGCATAGATATGATTCACGTAGCACGGGCTGAATACGGGCACAGATGCTTCATTAAAAAAGAGCTGCGAGACATAGCTCATAAGCACATGCTTGCTCATCAGAGCCATATGCATGCATGTCCATCACATCCTCGGAGCCGGCTGTTCGTATAGCGCAGAAACGTACGGGGCTTCCTGTAGGAGCTTCGCCAAACACACATCTATAATCTATAAAGGCCGTATCTCGCAGAAACCACAATAACAACACCCATGCGCAGCTGTTGGCCTCACGTGAGCTGGTTGTCATGGTGTGATCACGTGAGGTGGCTCACGTGGCTCGGTTTAGGCTGGGTGGGTCTTTAGTAGCAGGTGGGGTGGGGTACGACGACGTCAATGTGGGCGTTAAACCCTCAGGCTGGCGCCTGTACCCAGGTTCTCTAATCCCAAAAGTGATGAAGGCTGGCTGGGGGTTAAAAGACAGGGGGTCGGTGGCACTGGGGGAGGGGGTGACGTTACTACAGTTGACTAATCCTGCTGTGGGACGATCAACTCAATCGTCGATATGAGAGAGAGCAAGAGGCATCGTCCACCCAGCATCTCCCATGCTACAAAAGAAAAAAACATCAACAGCCCACTAACGCGAGATGATTGGATGGAAATAAGGAGAATAGCTCCTCCCTTTGAGGATCTGTCAATCAGTTGTTCTGTACAGCGGAATGCCCTTGGATTACAGCTAATTCAGAGGGGGTTGAGGAAGACCATTACAATAACAAGAATCGTCAGTGTCTCCGGATAATAATAAACAATAACACGATTATTCTCATAATTGCGCGTTTTGGGAAGCCATGCGTGAGCGCCGTGTTTGTTTGCACATTCAGAGAAAACACACCGGCTAGTAAAGGTTTACAAACTCGTTCATTTGCATCTCGTCTAGACGTGACATCACGTTTATCCTTTTGTTTTCCATAAACAATATGTATTGACCCCCGCATCAGCGGGGGCTGCATCCTCGGGTAGCGAGCAAGAACATGAAGCGCCCTTTTGTCTTTCCGAGGAACAACACGCGTGGGAATCCGGCAGAACGAGTTACCCTCCCCGGCTCTTTGGTGAGGCGTCTCGGGGGGTGTTGGGACGAGACCTCCAAAGTTCTAATGGGGAAAAAGTAATATCTGTAAAATCTGAATTCCACCCTCCGGTTGCAGGTTCCAGGTTCCTGTAATATAAACAGTATCTTCTACACCACCTACTCTTCACTGACCGGTTTCTGACCACAGTACTGCATCTCAACAATGTAGAGGAATTCCACCAGTTAGGGTACCGGTAGTGTGTGTGTGTGGGGGGGTGGAGGCGGGGTTGTCTATCCCATGTGTAAGTCGACAGCTTCTGACCAGCCTGAGGGCCACTGACTGTGCTGAATGTGGTCATTTTCACAACATTGGCCACTCACTTTAATCAAGCCTGTTGCTGTTCAGAGATGTCAGAAAACTATATATGCTAAATAAAAATATGCTAAGCTAACAGCTCTGGAAATCTGCTGGCTCCATCAAATCTCGTAAAAAATGATATCAGCAAAGCGTTAATATTGAACAGACAGATCTCGCCCGGCTCACAATGCACTGCTTGTTACCTCCACGTTCCCTTTGCCAACTGTGCACGCTAGTTAGTGTTCTTTAAATGGGAGGCTTTATGAAAATACAGCCCAATTACGGCTTAATGAGAGTGCGTAGTGCTGGCGTGGAGGGGTTGGGGGCATGCACACAAGGGGTGGGGGGGCGCAGACAGAGATCATACAAAGCTGCAGATGCGCTTTCTTCATGATCCTCTCTCGCTCTCTCTTTCTCTCTCTCTCTCTCTCTCTCTGTCCAATTACCAGAACTACCAACACAAACAACATCCCGCAGCCGTTAGAGCTATCGCAGTGCCAGGGTGATGCGTCATTGTGAACCAGGAGTATCGAACACCTTTTGGCCTGTGTGTTTTCATCTCTAACCGGACCTGTGTATGGAAGGCATGAGTCAAAACCAGCTAGGCCAGGCAGCGAAAAGATTTTTGTGATTTGTTTTTTTGGGTGATTTTAGTCGATAGACATTTCACTAATAGCTGCTCCAAATCACACAAATCTGATTAGGCAAAGGCAAACCTGAGCATCATCATGACCTAATGTCCAGACATAGCTTTTGTGCTTTATCTAGCTAAAGATATCACACACACACACACACACACACACACACACACACACACACACAGAATCCAGTTGTTGACACTAGGAAGCCATCAAGAGTAACGATTAGTCCAGTTAATGGAAGATTCCACTGACTGATGTGAAATGGTTCATTGTATTGTACCCATCACCTCTGATTTCTTCAGAGGTGGTAAATGGGGGCTAAAAGTAACAAAAACGGATTGACAGAGTTCATCAAATTGATGTTAATTAAAGAGTCAATAAATGCATGAACATTTAAAAGCCAATAACAAACCCAATAAAAATGTACATTTTAAAAATCTATGCAAATGCAGGTAAACAGAGTTTAAATAAAAAAAAAAAACGAGCCATTTCAAAGACATTTATAACAAAAAATGCATCTGAACTGAAAATATGATCAATACAAATTCACATAAGTGAATTTAAGTGGCCACTATATATCATTAAAACAGTGCAAGTGAAAATCAAGTATTCATTTTTATAATACTTTTTGGATATTTCTGCATTACAATTTACCTCAAATGAGATAAATAAGTCACAGACATGACTAAGTAAGTGTGGAAATGCAATAATTCAGTTGTGGTCACTATTAAGTAAGATGTGGGAACAAGATAATCAAGTCATGGCCACTACTTAGTAAGGCTTAATTAAGTTGTGGCCACTACTTAGTAAATCACAGGAACAAGACAACCAAGTCCTGGCCACCACTTAGTCAGATATGGGAACAAGATAATTAAAGTTGTGGCCACTACTTAGTAAGATGTGGGAACGAGGCAATTGAGTCAAGATAATCAAGTTGTGGCCGTTATTTAAGCACTTTTAAATAGTATAGCAATGTGTCATTTCTTTTAATCTAATAGAAAAAATTACAACAAGTAATTCTAACTGAATTTGCTATCCATTCACCTTTGGAATACGTAGCACTCCATACGAACTCCTGTAAGTCCACACACAGAGAACAGAGCCCACAGACAAACACACACACTAAAACATTTATAATATACACACATTCTGCAGGCAAAGTCGGGACTTTCTACTTCAGTCTGGAATTTTTAAATCCAGTATCTCGTCTTCACCGGTTAGTGGTACGGCTGTGAACAAAGCCAATGAGTGAAAATAAACTCCCTCTCATGCAGACCTCCACTCCCCCCGTTTTAAGGCCGTGAGACAGTGCCCAACACTGCTGTCGTCTGCGTCTGAGAGCAAGACAGGTCTGCCTGTCGGGCTCATCCGCTATTCGCTGCTTAAGCCTCATTAATAACGCCAGATAGAGTTTAGTCCCTCTGTACAGCTGTCCTTGTTAGTAGAAATGCAGACCCATATCATGATCTCCTCACCCTGATTAATTGAGTTGAACTCCATCAATTATCCCAGAGAACTGAAGGTGTACCAGTGCAAGCATTGATACAGTAATTTAATGCTGACTCGAGCAGAATTAGTCCAAATACTTATATAGCTTGTATGTGTAATACATAGCTTATACATAGCTTTCCTTACTGCAGTCAAAGCGTTCTATTTTAGCTTCAGCAGTACATAGGACTGATTAACTGATTAAAAACTAATTAAAAACCCTGGTAACTGCTGTACGTTTACTGTCCAATCACCACCCTGCTCAGAAATGGCACTGTGGTCAGAAACTAAGACAGCAATGAACTACAGTCTAGCAATGGGCAACCTATATGGTGGACCTTCCAGTGACCAGATGCGGGAGTTACAATGTAAGGGCTCCTCAGCAAGTGGTCAGTGAATGTATCCTCTGTCCTTTCCATAAAGAGACCAGTGAAAGAAACTGCTGGCTAGTATCTCCATCCTTTCTATCCTCAAACCAATCAAAACTTCAAAATCAAAAGTCAGACAGAAGGGTACCGACCGAGATGTGCAAACATGCTTAAAAAGCAAATCACTAAATAAACAAGGAGGCAGGTTTGTAGTGCTGTGATTTAGAGCCCTCCTGCCTCTCTCCACCTTCCTGACTTTGGAAGGAATTAAGCCAAATAAGACCAGTGACATTGGGAGGCTCGTCAACAGGCGGGTCACGGATTCTCTCTCTCTCTCTCATCATCCTAACACATCTCCGGATCACTGTTTAATTATATCACAGGACGTCTGGCCGCAACCACCTTTTCTGGGTTGTCCTCAGGACAGGCGCTTCTCAAAGTCAAGCCCCCCCCCCTCTGCTGAAACCTGCCGCGTGAGTCAGGTGGGGGTATAAGAGAGTTCATATAGCTTTACCATTTAACCCATATGCCGTAGATGAACCCTTCAAGGTGACAGACCTAACCTGAAATAAACAGTTGTTTATAAAGGCTTCTTCCACAATGGCGGCAGCTGACGCAGGGTCTCGGAGGTACTATCCGGAGTCGAGCAGAGGAGGAGGGATTTTCTTTGCCACTGTCGCCACTGGCTTGCTCAGATCCGGGATCACAATGATCATCTACACAAAACGGACTTGTTCTGAGTTCTGACTGGACCTTAGAATGAGGACCGAGGGTCCAAGGGGTTGTGGGGTCGATCCATGCTCCAGTCCCTGTCCAAGAGGAACTTGGTGTGTTCTTCCTGTGGATTTCCTCCAGGTACTCTCCAGGTTACTTTCTACCTCCCACAAATATACATGGTGGGTAAAACCATAGCTGATTCCTAGGTGTCAGTATGTGAGCACCCTGCCATGGACGAGCAACCTTGTCCTGAGCGCATACCTGCCTTTTGTCCAACGATTCCGCGCCCAGTGGTTCCGAACAGTCGTGGTTTTGGGTTGAGGTTAAGGTTAGGAGTAGTGCCAGGAGGATGATTAGGATTAGGTTTTGAGTTGAGGTTAAGGTTAGGAGTAGTGCCAGGAGGATGATTAGGATTAGGTTTTGAGTTGAGGTTAAGGTTAGGAGTAGTGCCAGGAGGATGATTAGGATTAGGTTTTGAGTTGAGGTTGAGGTTAGGACCAAGGCCAACATGAGGGTTAGGTTTAGGTTTTGGGTTAAGGTTAGGATAAGGACCAGGACGACAGTTAGGATTAGGTTTTGGGTTAAGGTTAGGACCAAGGACAACATGAGGGTTAAGTTTAGGTTTTAGGCTGAGACTCAGGTTAGAGTCAATGTCATTATGAGGGTCAGGATTAGGTTTTGGTCTGAGGTTAAGGTTAAGAGTAGTGCCAGGAGGATGATTAGGATTAGGTTTTGAGTTGAGGTTAAGGTTAGGACCATGGCCAACATGAGTGTTAGGATTAGGTATTGACTTAAGGTTAAGGACCAGGACGACGGTTAGGATTAGGTTTTGATTTAAGGTTAGGACCAAGGTTAACATGAGGGTTAGGTTTAGGTTTTAGGTTGAGATTCAGGTTAGGGTCAATGTCAACATGAGGGTCAGGATTAGGTTTCGGGCTGAGGTTGAGGTTAGGGTCAATGTCAACATGAGGGTCAGGATTAGGTTTTGGGTTGAGGTTAAGGTTAGGACCAAGGCCAATATGAGGGTTAGGTTTTAAATTAAGATTAAGTTTAGAATAAGGACCAGGTTGATGATTGGGATTAGGTTTTGGATTAAGGTTAGGACCAAGGCCAACATGAGGGTTAGGTTTTGGGTTAATTAAGGTTAGGTTTAGGACCAGGGTCAGGATTAGGCATTGGGTAAGGCAGAGTCAGGTTTTGCTTAATGAAAGTAAGATATTAAGTCTACTTAATGTAACCGATCAACAGTACATCTACTATATGCCAGTAATGCATCAACAGAACATCCTCAAGATATTTACCTCAGTGTATTCAGATGCTGCACTGCTGCTGTTCTGCTACGGATACGCTTAAGAGTTTAGTAATCTATAAAGTGACACCAAAAATCTTAATAAATATCGGCCTCTTGTGGCTTTCAGGCCCTGTGTTTGAAACATGAGCTACAGTCATTATAGAAGCCCTGCCCTGTGAGTGTGAACACAATTGGATTACCTTGTTTTCAACATGGTCAACAACCATCACCCCAGAACTAAGCAATCCTAAGGTTTAGCAATCCACTCTAAGCCACACCAGGCTTTCTTTTCTCATATTTTGACAAGGGAGATATTTAATGTCTTGTTCGAGGGACACTGAATAAGCTCGACTGATATCACTTTCACCCTGTGTGCTGTAATTCAGGTGTAAATAGCATATCAGGGTGACTAATTGCACGCCTTTGTGCAGCAGGTAATCCCTGCCCTTTTCTACAGTTGTTACTGCAAGATTAAATGAAACCCGAGCCCTGTTGCCCTACTAGCACTAGGTTATGTGTCAGTAAATCACCGTGGCTCAGCAGAAACCGCAAACACGCGGCGAGAGGATGAGTGCTAAATTAGCAGCTGCAGCCTGTGTGGTTATACTGGTCTCAAGTGACCACATGTACAATGTACAGCGTAGCTACACTGGTTTCTGGTGTTAACTGCAGGCATTTGTTTCACACAAGGACAGGATATGGCACATGGGAAGATATGCCATGGTAGAGTTGTCATACAGAGGTACTGTGTAGGGATGTGCACTATTTATATGACCCAGTAGCAGAGACTGTATAACTGGTTGAAATATGAATGAGAGTTCTCAGAATGCTCAGCATGGTGTGGGTTTACGTATAAAGTCCCACCTTCCAACAAAATGAGCCAATCAGCCTGCTGGATTTGCTGCAAAAGTGCATTATTGAGCCAAATGCTACAAACTATAAGAATTTTGTCTGATTTTCTGGTGCTTTTGAAAAGGTAATCCGACCTCCAGTTTCCAGTAGTTTGCACTCCCCCCATTCACAGAGATGGAAGCCTGGTCCTGTATGACTGGAAATAACTGCCGGGTGACAGACTTTTAGAAGACAGTCTATTAGAACTTAGCCTTGCAGCTCTGGTCCAAAACCCAAAAAGCAAACTTCAGGCACCAAACATGTCTGGTTGATGAGAAGAAATTGTGTAAACATGCCGCTGTCCCTACAAAACTACCACTCTTAAACTGTGCCTGTGCAATAATAACACATCTGCTTGCCATCCAACTCTAAAACGTCAGCTTGCTCCAAGCAGGAATTCTTCTTGGCACTATTGATACTCCTAGTGCTGTCTTACTAAGCACCCAGCGTCCAGTCTTTCCGTACTGTCTACAGCAGCCTGCTTGACAGATGAGCGAATCTGCACAAACGAAGGCTTGAATAAGTCATCCCTGCCCCCCTTTTCCAAAACACACCCCAAAAAATGCTACCGCTTGGCCCTGCGCCCCGGACTCAGAGCAAAGTGCATGCCGCTATGTCATGAAGAAGCACCAGAGCTGAAGGGACAGACCGAGAAAGGCCAGACCAGTGTGGGGGGGACGTGTAGTTGGGGGCGATGAAGGGGAAAAGCGAGGGGGATGGGCAAGATAGAGAGTCTGTAGCCCTTAGACGTCTCCTGCCACTGTGGTAATGGCCCAAACGAGCAGGAGGGGTGAGGCAGGAGCGCCGGCACGAGAGACATGGCACTGACTCAGCCTCCACGCCATATGAGCTGGCAGCATGTCATAACTCAGCCCATCACACACGCACACACATACACACAGTGCTTGCTGTTACCCCACATATCAGCTCAGACCTGCTTCCCCATCCCCGCCGACCAGCGCCAGCGGAACCGACGCATCAGCATTAACCAGCGCACGCTGTCCAAACCATCCATCTCCATCAATGCTGTCTCCACCGCTACAGCCTGCCTGGTGCTTGGCTCCCGTACTGCAAAGCTTGTTACTGCAATCATCATCAGCTTCGTCAGTGTTTTTACCACATTCTTCAACACTACAATTTTACATCGATTACTGCATATCAAATCCAGTCAGGGCTTCCCCAAGTTTCCTCATACGCCAAGGGCTTCAGCCGGGAAAAGGAATACAATGACAGATATACAGAGCCAGATCCTGGTGCAGGGCAGGGTGCCTCTAAGCCGATGCCAGACAGCATCACACTGCAGGGATGTGGGAAGAGAGAGATACCCATTTACCCACCTGGAGAGGGCAAGGCCAATTGTGCTCTCTCTGGCTCTGGCTTCTGAAGGCATGCAACATGACCCAGGACTCGGTCATAGTGGCTGCTGGACCACTTGGAGCCCCACATTTGATACCATGTTGACCTTGTTTATTATTCAAGCTTTTTCATTTATTTATTTGTTGTTTATTTACTGCTATATTTTTACCAAACAGTGCTTCTGCCTCTTTTATTGGAATTTATTATTTATTATTTTTGGACCATTTTGGGCACTCAAACAGGCGCTGCGCATTAGTCATTATTATGTATGAATACATCATCATGTCAATTTCAGTTAATTGCTAATAAGGTCACCACAGTGGTAAAAACATTGTTGCTTTGAGGGAACTCTCTCCATCCCCCACCCCCCCGTTTGCTGCAGTAACCGGATTTACACCAGATTTGCGAACATTGCTGTGAGGATCTGATTGCATTAATGACAACAGGTATTGATGTTGGGTGATTAGCTCTGGGTCACTCCAACTTAGCATAAAGGTGCTGGGTGAAGATCTCGTACACCTTACAGCCCACATGCTATTGGCAAAGTTAATTCGGGCTCCTCTGCAGGTCCTCCTCCATTCTATTGATGATACCTTCCTTTGAAAATAAGCAATTTGTCCTCTGAGAAAGCTTCCGGTGCTCTGAATGAAGCTAAATTCACTGATATGAAGGTGTCCACAAACTTCTGTGCAAGACATTTCGTCTAGATTTAAAATTACTTCACTTGCCATAAAAAAAACAAAAAAAAACACAGACATAAGTGATGCTACTAAAATAGCACCACAACCTGGTCGATGTAAGGCAAATGTTAAGATCCCAATACAATAATAATCTGTACGCTTACCTATTCATGCAAAGGCACCACCAAACAGTTTCAGAGTTGCAGAAGGTCAGTGCAACCCAACCAGCATCAAAGAAGATAATCAGGGCCTTCTCTCGAAAAGCGAAAAAACGACAGGCGGTACTGAAGGCTGACGAAAAACTCCTGGCTGAAGAAGTCTGCACTCGAGAAAAGGGTCGGTACTGAGTGGGAAATAAAGAGACTGTGCTTGGAAAAAAGGAAAATAAAAGGGAGAAAAAACATAGTAATTCAAAAGTGTTATTATCTTTTGAGGAATAAAAGGGGGTGCTGCGACCCTGCGGGTCACCGTGCTCCTCTTCGTCAGCTTTCTCCATTAAAAGACGATGCGGTGCTGCCGCTCTCGTCAGAGGGCTTGATGGAGGGTCTCGCAAACACTGCAAGATCAAACTGCCCGGGAGCTGTGATCGCAAGGTAGAAGATGACCCTATTCCGCAACCGCAGTTTGAAGCAGTGGTCCGACGGATCGATGGATCACTTGAGACGTTATCAAATCACCATCGGATTAGACAGAGAGAATTAAACGAACATAGTACATACCTTGTATGTCCACTTATCGGTCACTCTGTGAGCCCCACCTACCTTAGAGATCCATTGTATGTCTGTAGCCCATCTGTTACACACCAGATATTATTCAGGTAGTGAATCACACAGTCACCTTGACATTGTAGTGGCATGGTACTAAGAGGTGCTTGCACAAACGTCTCAAGGACAGCGATGTCACTACTGGGGTAAGAGCAGTTCCCCACCCAAAAATCAGTCAGGAAGTGGCCACTGATGAAGGTCCAGTGGTCAACAGGGGAGTACTAAACAGGGGACCTACTAAATCCCACAATATGCCATCCAGATGAGCTACTATGGTCTCCATGTGAGACCTACAGGGTATTTATATACAGGACCATGCAAAAGCTTGGGCACCTTTACAAGCTCCTCACAGCAAAATGTAGGCCTCTTTTCCACTGCAAAACAAAAATGGTTACTAAGGCCGCACTGTACCATTCCACCACGACGCTGACCCGCTAAATCAGAACCAGGAAGAGCACACACAGTTTCGTTCTTTGGTCTTTAGCACCACAAGTACAAGGCTAATGTAGCTACCTAATGCTAGCTAAGACATACAAAGAAAATTCTAGTTTCCACTAAGCAAGTTAGGCTGTGCTAACGCTGAGGTAGCAATGTTGGATAAGCCTGGAGGCGGGGCCGAACTAACAGCAAAAGCTGTGGTGCAGAAAGGTGCAGAACATCTCTCCAACTGTTAAACCACTGTATGGTATTATGTATAGACAACATGGTAATTACTGAAGGCCAATATTCATAATGCAACCATAGGCAACTATAGAAACCCTACATATTCTAAGACTGTACAACAAAGTTGTGCCTGGAACACAAGCACAATGCACCCACAGCGCCATCTCAGGAGACAGCCGAGCAGATGCAATCTCCTTGTGATCTGAATGTGTCTTCTGAGTGTCTACACCTGCCCACAGACATCCGAGCTCGCGCAAGATCCAATCGGCGAGGCACGCATTTAACACCAACTCCAAATGGGGTGTAAGTGTTAGAAAACTGCTGGCAAAAGAGCCGGGCGGCCATAGAATAGAATCGTTCGGAGAAAGAAAAGGAGGTGGAAAAGCGTGAATATAAGAACTACAAGATACAATGAGGAGGGGAAAAAAGAAAGCGAGGGGTTAGCAGCGTGTGGAAAGCAGATCTGATCTCATCAGGTTCGGCAAACAAACAAAAAAGGCGGGTAAAATAGCGGAGAGAGGAAACGGAGGGGGTCATCCGATGCCGCCGCGTCCACGCTGGGCCTGCACCTCCCGGGTAGGATTTCCCTCTCCAACAAAGAGCCACCAGCGAGTTCTGCCGGCCGTGGTACAAAAGCTGCGGCCAAAAAAGAGCCAACACCTCTTCCCTTTGGGGCACCCCAACAAAACGCTTTTGTTCGGGCGAGATTGCGACATGTCGCAAGATCGCCCCTAGCTGTGGAAAGGACGCTTTATCTCGGACGGAAAGCGTAACTTAGTAATGCCTCACCTTTTTTAATGTGAGTTCCGTGTTTATCTTGCTTTCAAACACGGAGAAGGAAGATATTGGACTGTTGTGATCTGTCCAAGTTGGCGGCCTCTGGTGATGGAATTTGCCTGGCAGCCATTGAAAAGGCCTTGCCTGTTTCCGTCCTGCTAAAGAGCAGCATCCGTAACAGGTGCCTCCACTGCCTTGCGGTCCATTTATTTTTTATATACAGCATAAACAAAAGCTTCATGATCTGAAATGAAGAACTTCCTTGTACCAAAAAGTGAACAAGGAACCTGACTGCTGAAGGTTTCTTAGGACTAGAAAGAACGTAGCTGCTGTACTTTAAACTGGGTAACATGTAAAGTAGTATGGGTAGGAATTAAAACATACTCTGAATACACCACAGCCTCGAGACTGTCCTAAAGCTACAAGATCTTAGACACTGTTTACACCTGGTCACTTCATCTGCCTTGAGTTACAAGATTAAATCTGGATAAGGCCAAGCCACATCAAACTGCAAGTGTAAACACACCCAATACACGTGATTCAGGAAGTGGTCTGAGACACATCAGTCTCTCCAAGACACATTCCACGACCAAAACTGCAATAATTAATACATAACATAAAATAATCATAAGCTGGAAACAAAACAGTTCAAAAGAGCTCCACCATTACGTGGAGCTTTCTTTTCTTTCTTTTTTTTTTTTAAATACACTTTGATTAATAAATTGTTTTAACCAAATACATTATATATATATATAGTATAGATTTATAGATAGTAAATATTTTGTTCAGGCAAAAAAATCTGTTTTTACTCCCTTAAGGGTCAGTATAGATGATAATACAAAGGAGACCAAGAAGAAGAATTGCGAAAGCATTTACTGTGATAGCGTAAAACTGTGAAGAATGAAAATGTCATACCTTTGAAACCTTTGTAAACTGGGACACTGGTTTCCTTACTTTTAATTCGTAAATGACCACATATATTATTTCATATATTTGTTCTGTATTAAAAGTTACATTTTTGTATTGAGGATTCCATTCATTCAGTTCACACCTGTAGCAAAGCATCCGATCTTACTGATTGTGACCGGAAGGAACGCATGCCGAAGGTATAAAGTTTCTCCATTCTCAAGAACTCATGACGATCTTGCACATCAGCTGCTGCAAGAAAGGACAACTGGGTGAAGTGGCAACAGGGTCATGGGTGCCCATGGTTCATTGATGTGATCTCTGAAGAGTGTGATCTCTGAGCCTTAAAAAAATGTGCTGCTAACGTCTGGATGCCAAAGATACCACAGGACAGGTCTTGGGAATGCTTCCATTCTCATGAACTCAGGAACCTTTTGCACATTAGCTGATAAGTCGAATCGAGCGTGTTTAATGAGTCTGAAAACTGAAGCCGGTGCTGTTCCATGCCAGGACGGGAGTCCGACACGTGTTCTAGGGTTTAACAGTTATCTTTCTGTACAGCATCTCCTTCGCCTCACAAAAGAGTGCTCTAAGCATGCTGATGAACTGTGGATGCAGGTACCAACATAGGACTAGGTCCTCTAAGAACCGACCAGTGCTGGTGGCCGTCAGAACAGCAAGCTGGCATGAGGAGGCATGCAAGGACAGCCCACAAACCCATTTAGTTCTGGAACGGGCGGTGCTGAGTGAGCTGACAAAGAGTGCTCTACAGATTCTTCTTCTCAGCTGGAGAACTTCTCCCAATCTCGCCTCCACGGTTGGGGGTCTCTCTCCAATCGACACCACGGGACAGGCTGTCCCGCATGCCTCTCACAGTCTGCCAGCTTCTCTCCTATATCCACAGCGCTTTTCCCAAGACACAAGTGTTCACCCCCCAATTCTTTCACAGAAAATGCGAAACTTGCAGTCTGGTGTCGCTGACCACCCCACCTACAGACTTGTTACATTTTTCTTATAGGATATCAGTTCCACACCATCAGAAACTCACAGCAGTGAAGCGGCGTCTTCTTCGGACGGACAGAGCGCTGGCTCAAACTCATGGACTGGGAAAACTGAAGCATTGGACATATAGAAAACTTAATCAACTGGAGAACACATCCTCACATGCTCAGGGGCACCACTGCCACTGATGCTGGTCGTGGGGATCAAACCAGCGACCTTTTGTAAATAACTGTTCGTCAGTCCTAGACCACTTCTCTAACCTTTAGGCCAGGATTGCCCATAGTCAAGGCAAGGCAATCCCCATTACAGGCCTGGCACTAATTCTGCCAAAAACACACAAAGGCACTAAGTCTGTCCAACCTGAACCTTCGGAAAAGACACTATATATGAATATGAAGAAAGTATAGACCTTTTTGTCTGACAACAGAGATGCTGGTGTAGAGTTGGAGGAGTCCACCAATGCCACTTGTGCCTGTAATCTCATCTTAATAGAGCACTAAGGAAGTGACAGCTTCTGGAGACAAATAATGTTACACAGCGATCAGATATGACATTAGAAGCACTGGCGTGAAAGGAAATTAACTGGACAACCTGATTATCTATCAAGGGTGGAATACATCAGGCAGCTCTTGAAGGTGATGTTGGAAAAATGGACAAGCATAAGAATCTGAGACAAGAACCAAACTGTGTTGGCTAGACCGAGTCAGAGCATCTCCAAAACATGGTCAGAACCTACCAAAAGTGCTCCAAGGAAGGCAACAGGCCTCTCTTCGTAAACTTACAAGACTTAAAAGACATGCCCCGTCTTGATGCCCCCTTCAGAGGTCCTGTAAAGACCGCACAACTCCCCAATTATGATTTACATTTAGTAAGGACATCATATGACTAGTCTGACTGATGCGAGGGAAGCCTGAAGGTTCCTTACCCAGGACTGCTAAGACTGCCAAGCAAGACACATAACCCTCCCTGCTCTAGGTGCGCCATAGCACGGCTGAACCTGCGATCTGAGATGCAAAGAGAAGAATTTCCTTAAATTGTTCAAGACATGTAAGCATAATGACAACAAAGGAACTTAAAACACTTGCATTAAATGTCTGGCGGGCTTAAAACCTGAAAGCAAGGACAGGATTTTCCAGTTAGTAGTTCATAGTCTTTATTTATATATCTTGTGCAAGGCGTTGCTGGTATATCATAAAACGTGTGTACTGGTTTTGTGTGAATTCAAGGGAAAAAAACAAACACACACCATAAAAGGAGAGCACCTGATATGGTTGTTTCAGACAGCCCTAAGAAGCCTCAATTAACCTGACTGATCAAACCATTCCATGCTATTGTTTTGTATGTAGTTAGTCTGCATTGTTTTCTTGGAAGTGTATTTATTTAATTACCCTAAGAATTCATTATTTTCTAATGTTTTAGACGCAAAGCACCTTAGATCTGTCTTGCAGCTGACTCGCGTTTAGCAGGCTGAATATTCACCCCAAGGGGGCGCTCATACTCAAATACCTTATGGTGCTTCGCAAGGAAACCTTGTGTCCTTGTTTGACACAGTGTGCCTTAAGTCCATTTGTAAGGCCCCATAAAACTCGTTAAGTTTCGATTAATACATATCTGACACATCTGTACGCATTAAATCTCCTGATGTTGAAATCAACATATGAAAATGCCAAAAAAAAAAAAAAAAAAAACATTAAAAAAAAAAAAAAAAAAAAAAAACAACAACCTGCAGCCCCGTGGTGCAGCTTCATGGTTCAGTATTAAAGTAGACTGACTGACAAATGGGTCAACACCACCCTCATGTAACCAGCTAAATCATGGCTTCCATTGTCAATTGCATAATGCTAACTAGCCCCTGCGAGCCTGTCTGGGCTAGTATTCAACAAGAGAACTAAATAAAAAGTACAGTTTCAGATGGAAATACAGTTTTTTTTTTTTTTTTGAATAAAAGTGAACATATTATTGCATTGTTGCATAGAAAATGCAGAGTTTAACACAGAACTGAAAAACAAATCGATGTGCTCTAAACCCACAGGCAAAGATATCGTACATCCAACACTTCAGGTAATAACATTTGTTGTGGTACTTCAAAGAAATTGACATTACACTTTTTTTTGTCCAACTACTGACGTGATTTTTAAAGAAAAGGCTGAAATGGACACAATTCATGATCATTACAAAAAATGTTAAATGGAATTTAAAAACTACACATACAAATTCTAAACTTCCTGCACCATTACATCCATATGATACGCTCTTTCATAATAAGATATTGTGCCTTAATAAGAACACTGTGACAAAGACAACCTCATACCTACTACACGCTATCGCAATTCTATTCCGTACCGTTACTTTTATTCCGTTTTTTTTTTTCCCCCCGTTCCAGCGTAACAACTACAACCTGAATTACTGCAATTCATTTGAAGAAACATGTCATTATAAGTTAATATTAAGTGCATTAATAAGCTTGTCTATTCTTTTTTGGCAGTCTCAGCGATGCCATGGCTCAGTTTGAAAATAGTTCAGAGAAACGGCCACCTGGTTTAGCTAACTGCTGAGCAACAAAGAAAGTTGGACATTTCTCATGCTAGCAGTGTGTAGTTGCCCGGAGCGCTTTAGCTGTTAATGGGTAGCAGTGGAGCTGCACTAGGATGAGGACAGGCGATGCCAGTCCTCGAGAAGAACAGCACTGAGGGGGTTTAGTGTTTTGTCAGTTCTAACAAACCAGTATCTAATAAGGGTTTGATGATTTCAATACAGATCAATCACCCTTTCTATAATGGCTGAGCATTTAATAAAGGTATGATAAAGTCAAGGCTTTTGTTTTGTATTTTGTAATATTTACCTCACTTTTGAAAAGTTGTGAACAATATTATCGTCATTACCACAAAAGCCTGTGATTTGTTTATAAGGATTTTTGTAAGGGAAGGTAGCACTTGTTTACAGTTAGTAGTTTATGTTATGAGAGGAGTGTGGCATTTCAATGTTTGGAAAAATGAGTCATTTAATCATGGTCGAGGAGTAAATTTGACCTATAATTTATTATTTTATATATATATATATATATATATATATATATATATATATATATATATATATATATATATATATGTCAATATGGCCATAAGCAGGAAACAGTGGAGAATACCGGAAAAAGGTAAAGCATGAAGAAATTATTGAACCCTTTAGATTGACCTGAATTTCTGCACTCGGTCAGTTGGCAAATACATATAAAGTATTTCATTTTTTTATATAAGCTCAGTCTTGGCCATCAAAAATCTTTACTTTAAAGCATATAAACATTGCAATGACATAAAACAATTATTGCTAATTATGTCAGTAAAAATAGCACCCAATTTAGGAGTTGTCCATACATTATCATACTACTAGATATACGGTAATTGAGATAGACATATATATCTTCGAACTTGACAATATGTGCACTGCTATGCTCCTAGTGTGCGCGCATTTAGGCATTAACACCAACACATGAACACAAGGCACATATTCAGGCACTGCTTGAGATGATCAAGCCCCTGGGTTGAATTATGGATGAGTTAGAGCATGAGAAACACTAAACTGTACAGTGCAGTACGGTCCCACTACCTGCTAGTACATCTCTGTAGGTAGTGAAAAGCAAAAACCCTGTAGCTGTAGCCTAGCTCTCTGCTGGTTGGGTCTAACTATATGGATGTGACACTTGCTTTATTAGCTGCTGGGTTGACTGTATACATATCTGGTCATGTTTATTTCATTTACTTTCATTAATGAAGTTTTTTTTTTTATTCAGTTTAATTAATTTCAGTTTTTCTTAAATACACCTCAGAACATTCAAGGAACACCTGGCACACACAAATACACACTTACCTCACTGCTTCTTCTGCCACACACTGTGTGGGTAAAGCTACTGTGTGGGTAAAGCTACGTCCTGATTCTGTTCACACTCACACGTCCACCATTGCCCAATTATCTGCAGTTAAAACTGTTCACAGAAGCCGGTCTATGAGCCTTCTTTTCTATAGGGTAGACTCTCACACTTGCACACACTCAAACACACATATACACATACTCTCTCTCACACACACACCTCACTGTTCCTGCCTGTCCCCCTGTGCTGCAGTTAAAGTTGATCATTGGGGCTGCCCTTTCAGCTGTTCCTTCAGTACACCCGTCTCCGTGGCTCTCCACACGTGCAGGGCACTGCTGGACGTGAGGAACAGGAAAAGGAGGAAGGCTATGGGAAAGCCCACCGTGTCCACCATTCCTCCGGCCAGAGCGCTGAAGCTCAGCTTCCCCAACACCTCCAGGGTAGCCAAGAAACTGTAGTGGGTGGCCTGAAATAGAAGAGGAGATGTTGATTAAGCAGCAGGTCAAAAAATGCCATTGCCATATTTTCTTCTGTTCAATATGAGGTGGGCGGGACTAAATATGATGTAGGGTCTTCCAATTCACCGGCCGGAGTTAGCGATTTGTTTACGCCAGTTGCCTGCTGGCTCTGATGAAGCTTTGCCAGCAGTGGTCTGTTCTTTAAACTTCAGTAATGAGGGTTATTGCCCAAGTGACTAAAATCACATTAGCTAGCTCCTGATATCCGGATCAGGAATAAACACAGTAAACAAACATCTTTAACATCTATTTAGATCTTTGTTCTTGTTTGTTCAGGAGAAATTCTGTTAAATCTTAGATGCTGAGGAAGGTTGGTCCGGGCTCGTGAGCGTAATCTAACAAACTGAATTTTCATTACATCTGGCGTAAAGTTAATACAGCATTCAACAATTAGAAGATCAAGCCAACAGTTAAACATGGTGGTGGTAGTGTGATGGTGTGGGATACTCTGTTGCCTCATGGCCAGGGTGGCTTGTCATAATTGACAGAATCATGAATTATTGGTGGACCTCTGTCATTATGATATTATTTGAAATCCTGTAAGCCTTTCATTTCAGCTGAGCCTTTTTTCCCTCCCAAAGTGTTCTAGGTCAGAAACTCAACCACATTAAGAACTGCAGTAATTTCGGCTGAAATTTACAAGAGGTGGAAAGATCGATGCTTTTTGGGCAGATCGCCAATGTCGACCGCATTTTGATGTTTAGCAATGTTTAACTGATCTTCATAAGGTTGCACTGACAGAGAACTTATTTGTTTACCTATAAGCTACAATGCCAGGACAACTTTTGGGTGGGTGCAAGCACTGTCAGTATTAGTTACTCCACAGCAACAGGACTTGAAAACTGATCTACTGTACTTTGTTTTCATGCCTTGCTTACATTACACTTTCACATTCCATATGTTTTGCAGAGATAATGCTATAAATGTGCAGCATATCTAGCAAACATATTAGTACAAAGATGCTCATGTGTTTCTAAATCCTCTTCATTTCTAAAAATCTACCTCATTACCGGCCGTCCCAGGACGGAACAAAAAGCCTGAACCTGCACCACAAATCGTACTCTGAACGCACTGCCATCCGTACCAAGTGAGGTATCACACACTTCGCATAGTGCTCCCATGTGAAGGCCTCCATACAACCCCCTACACAAGGGCTTGGTGACTGAAACACTAACCAGCACTCCTCCATTTAAAGCATTACTGAAGCTGAGAGAGCGATGGCTTCTCTCGCTCACACAGTCCTGCCACTGGAGTTAAGTGAAGTACTTTTATTCCTGCAGACTTGTTTAAGGTGTTTCGTTTCTCTCTCCGGGGCTTTTCACAAGCACTCACAGTATCGGCTTTCCGCCACCCAATACCACCTTAAGAACACAAGCGGACGAACAAACAAACACGCATACGCACAGCACACACTCATACCCAACAACATACAGTATAAATAGCGCGTCAGTAGGACATTGCCCATTCGACTGGAGAACTGCCCATCATCGCCATCTTCACTTCAGTGAGGTCAGGCATTTCCAGACTAATTAAACTGGCCAGGTACGGTCTTCACTTTTAAAAGTGAACATTAACATCAACCATAACATTAACACCACCTCCTTGTCCATTAAATCAGCTCCACTTGTCATATAGGAGCACTGTGTAGATCTTCTCTGCATACTTTGCTAGCGTTGGTGGTGTGAATGGATCAGACACGGCAGTGCTGCTGGAGTGTTTAAACAACATGTCCACCCACCGTCCACTCTATTAGATACATAGAGTGGATTAGATCCCACCTAGTTGGTCCAGCTTGTACATGTAAAAATCAGAGCCAGGAGCTCATCTGTCATGTGTGTTGGTCATCCTCTAGTCCTTCATCATCGCTCACAGGACGCTTCCCACAGGATGCTGCCCACAGGTCTGATTCACTCATAGCTGCACAACACACACGGCTAACACACCGCCACCATGTCAGTCAGTGTCACTGCAATACTGAAAATGACCCACCACCCAAATAATACCTGCTCTCTCAAACTGACACACTCGCACAGCAAATAACTGGAAACCAACACAGTTACACAGGAGTGTAACAATACTTTAGTTATTGTACAAATAAGCAGAGATTACAAGGTTGTGTATGATTTTGCAGATGATGCTGCAGTTCTACTATAATCCTTTATTTACTCAATGTCCTGGTTGTGATCATCTGAAACAAAAAGAAGTGCTTTTACTTAAAAAAAATACTTTATTACTCCTGTAAATTGTACCTTAATATTTACTTATATTATTTTCTAACTGGAATATTTGTAATTTTAATTAAGTACTTTCTAAATGCAATATTTCAAATTTTACTTTCTAATATACTACAAATATGCATAATTTTATTTAAGAAGTTTTATTTACAGGAATATTTGTACTTTTATTAAAGAATGGTCTAACTGCAATAGTATGGGACCTCTGCTACCTGTGCCCACTACAGGAGAATTGCACACCTGCAACATACAAGTGAGTAGAATTTTCTTCACACACAACTTTACAAACCCAGCTGAGACAAGGGAAATCTGCTGTACTTTGACCTAATAGCTTGCAACAAAACCACCGTTGAAACAATTTGTGGACAATGCCTTTAAAAGCCATCAAAATAAGTAATAAATCATTTTGCGCAAATAATATTTAACTTTTGGCAAGTAATTTTAGAGTAATCTGAAAACAGAATGTTGTATTGCGTTCTAGTTACATTTATATTTAGACCTAATTCATAATTAGGCTTGATAAATGCCACAATCCATTATATTCATTGCTGTATGCTAATCTTCCTGTATGGCACATTATAAATGTGTTGCTATATCAACAAAGTATTTTTATTATTATTATCATCATTATTTCAAAGCTCTATGCTTTATAAGATGATTGACGCGTGTTGATGAGGCGTCTGTGCAATGAAGGTAGCGTCATCTCTCTTGATGTGTTGATATAAAAGGCAGGAGAACACTCCAAGCTGACAGTGCGGAGCCGGTGAGTGACACTTGAATGGGCGTTCCGTGCCCTCTGAAGTTTTCCCCGTTATGACAGGCAGGTGAGAGCGCGAGCGGGGCGAGGGTTGACAGCCCCGCGTCTGGATTCAAACGCAACGAGTCCCAAAATTGCTCTCACTTCAAGCCTCGCGCAGAGCTAACACGCAGTAATGCCCGCTGTAAACTTGCTCGTCATCTGTATCAGACAGGCCGGGACATTTCTTTTTTTTTTTATCCCTGAGTCGTCGTTTAATATGGAGAAGAGTGACAAACAGCTATTTTGGCTTCTTGCAGCGGGAGGCCTCAGAGCTCATCTGACACCAGGTAAAAGAGGAGGGAGAGAGGAAAGGGAATTCTCTCATCCCCTCTCAGTGAGATATAGGACTTAAAACTGGTCTAGGATCAGGGAAAGAGGAGCTGTATGGTATCCTGTTCAGTGTAGAATGTCATAATACCAGTTTATGATCATGAAAGAAACAATAAATAAATAAATAAGGGTAACCATTGGAGGGGGTGATCGAAGACAACCCTCCCAAACACTGATACTGATTACTGATACTGTTTGTTTTACAAATGTATATCCTTTTTAATCATCTTAATAACGTATTATTTGATCATTTAAAGGGATAAATGATCTTTAATCTGCAACCTTGGATGCCCTAGAGATTGGTTGGGGCAGGTTTTTATGGTTTTCAGGGGACTCCAATGTTTTGCCGAAGCATGAACTACAGGACAGAATACAGGCAGAATAACCGTTTCCATCGACTGATTTCTTCTCTTTCACAGTTCGAGTCTTTCAGACACTTAAACAGTCTTTGACGTACGTGAACCTGCAACATACTAGACGACGTCGGCTGGAGCAACCAGAGTGGAGCCTTTCATGGTCATCTGAGCTGAACAACAAGATGTTAATTAGACTCTGCTGAGGTAGTCATATTTACAGATACTAACCAATGGTCTTCTATTCAGTCAGTAGCGTTGGGTTTTACTTGCTTTATTAGGTTTACTCTATTTTACTATATCTATATAATTTGCACCCATAAAAAATGCCCCTTATCTGTGCTCTACTGGCTGCAGAATGGAGCACACTGCATGTCCCCCTATGATTGCCACCTGATGATAGCCATGTTTAGGGCAGAGCAGGAACTAGTATGGCATGTCAATGGGTGTGGAGGACCTTGTAAAACAAGCTACTACTTTTACCAAGTCTGGAGAAGTTTTGAAATTTGGTCTAGGATCAGGTGCTGTACCTGGATGCTTTCCTCAGCTCTCTGTGTGCAGTTCATCATGGAGGTGAAGGTCAGCGTGGTAATGAGGCCAGCTATGAAGTGTTGCACACTCAGACTCAACACCGACATCCCTGTAAGAGACACAAATACGTCATTATTATTAATTATTATGATTATTATTATTATTAAGATTAATATAATCCTCACAATAAGGTTACATCTCTAACATCAAACTTATACACAGGGAAGTCACAATGATGGTCTCTCCTTCAGCCAGCTACGGGCTGCCTCTCCAGAGCAGGATTAAGCGGGACCGGTAATGTATGTGTGTGTGTGTGTGTGTGTGTGTGTGTGTGTCTTCCCAACCCCACTCCGATCAACTTTGCCTAACAAGACTTCTCCATTACTAATCGAGAAACCACAGACGTGCAGCTTAGACACACTCATACAATATTGAGAAATATTTTCAGCAAGTTTTTTTTATGGGGGGGGGGAGCAGATATTAGCTTTGAGCATGAGCAAGCGAGTGAGCGAGACAGAATTCTTCAAACACACATGCTGACAAAAAAAAAAAAAAAAACACCCTGACTAAAAAGCCACGACTTCAGGGGAAGCAGCAGGAAAAAGAAGCAAAAAAAAAAAAAAAAAAAAACACAAAAGTAAGGCAGCTAAAACCCTGAGCTTTTCTCCACATTTTCTCTTTTTATTGTCATTAAATAAACATCCGAAAAGCTGCAGCGGAGGAGAAAGAGTGACGGGAGTCGAGAGCGGGGGGTTATTCATTTATCAAAGCGAACAGCGAGAAGACTCAAGGAAAAACAGGCGGAAGCGACGGAAATCTCCATTACCAAGCAGAGCTGGGAGACATGGGAGAAAATGTTTGACACAACTTCAGTATGATCTGCTTCATAAGACTCCAGTAGAAATACTGTTTGCCTGAGTACTGCTGGTTACCATGCCTAGTGGATGTGACAATGTTTTAGGTGTAAATGCAAAACCTGGGGGTGAGAAGTATCACACTTTCGATTCCACTGACAATTCAATGTAAAGCCAGGTTAGGTCGTGTTCATAAAACATGCCTCAGCTGTGAATGAAGTAAAAATACTATACTATTTATGCAATTCAGCTGACGCTCTTATCAGAATCGGGTTACACAGGTAGGAGAATGACTTAAAAGTCTTGCCCAAGGTCTCTTATTGTTGCAGTGTGACGGGCTTGTGATGGGCTTTGCCTGATCAGCGACTCGAACCCTAGTCTGTCAAAAGAAAGACAGTGTTGTAACCCACTACACTACACTAGTACTTCTGTTGCATCAGCTAACAGACATCAGCGCTGGCTAGCACCTGCACTGAGTAGGGGGGAGAGGGAGGGCCTGACTTAAAATTCTGTTAGAGTTGACCGGTACACCGGTAATACTGTATATCGCAGTATTTTAAAATACTGACAATTAAAAAAACATGAATAATGAATCCATTATTTTCTGACTGTAAATAATAACCATACTATTAAAAATAATAGCGTATTTTTAGCATTTAGTACATTTAGCCTTCACACTTGTCTAAGACAAGCTGCCACAACTACCATGACTTTGCCAGTTCCAGTTTCTGCACAGCACTCAGAATCCAACAGGTAGTGATGAAGGAAACAAGGCTCCATCAATAGTTTTAAACAATAGTATATGCACCGCAAATGTTAAACAGTGAACAAGGTGGGTGAGGAGCGCCATGAGGAGTGAGCTGCAGAACGACAACTTTCAGAAACAGGTCAGGGGTTCACACAGGGGTTGCAGTCGTGAAGCTAATTACAAATTAGGTCGGTCTGGGAGGAGAACAATGATAGAGACCTTTCCATGCACTTCCAATAACCCTGACACATTTCTGAAGGTCTGCTGGTACCTGTGTGTGTGTGTGTGTGTGTGTGTGTGTTTACATGAGTCTTACCTTTCATAAGTGGAGAAGGCTCCAGAACTGTGAGCAGGGAGCACTGGAAAACCATGCTGATGGTCCGGATCACGAACACACGCCTCATTAGCAAGCCAATACTGAATAAAAGCACACAAACACAATGTTAAGAGACACTTTTCACAAAAGGAATATGTGGTTTGCAATTCGCTACTGTGAACATTGGTCTACGTCAGTGATACTGCGGGAGGATTTTTATCGGGTGCTGTGAACATCCCGAGAGTTGCATCACTGGGTTTTACTGCAAAGCGATGGCAATGAGGACCGTCAAGGTTCTTTGTCCAATATTCAAACCTATTCAATTTGTAAATACATAAAAAAGCTACTAATTAATAATTATGTATGTAAATGCACCATTTTTCAAGACAGAAGGTACATAAGAGATTTTATAGACCATTTCCCCCCCCAAATTTAAACATTTCTTATTCCCACCCACTACGTAGGACTCCCCTTATCACACGATGCCAACACTGCTGGGTGGGTGAAAGCTACCAAATGCATCTTTTCAAACTGTCGCCAACACACCGCATCGGAGAGCTGAGCATGTTTGGAGGGGAACGTTAACTGCCAGTTCTAGCCACACTTGCTAGCATCAAAACTGAGTGAGGGGGGAGAGGGAGGGCTACCCAGCAAGTGTAAGATGGCACTCAGGAGACCCATGCCTAAATATTTTAAGAGGTTGTTTAGTTACTGCACACACACACACACACACACACACATATATTATATATATATATATATATATATATATATATATATATATATATATATATATATATATATATATATATATATATATATCCTTATCCCCCACCCCTAAATTCAACATACTAGAAGAAAAAATTTAAATAACATTATTTGTGCCATCACTTTTGCACACGCCACATGGTTTATTGTTATGTTTTTTTTGTTGTTAATGTGTAGATGTGAACCTTTTTTACACTTCTAGCTAAAACGATGTATTTTGAACAGCAGCGCCCAAACATTTGCATGTGTTTAGTTAATTAGTTGGTGATGTCCGGTCTTTATAGTTTAGAAATAATGGTTCGCTGCGTAGAATCTTATGGGCCATGTCGAGACGCTGATGTACTTAAATAACGTTTCCACGAGTAAAGACCTTGACGTGTGAGGTCATGGGAGCAGAAAGACAGCAACACAAAAGAGGGGTAAAGGAATGTATCTGCCTCACACACACATGCACACGTTTTTCCTCAGACAGTCTAATTGATTCCCTGTTAGTAGTTTAAGAGCCTCCTGGTGGGCTTGCTTCATGGCATAATCAATAACACGACAAGATCCACTGCCACTGGCTGATTAGACTGGGTCTAATTAGTGACCATCAGATGCCACGCGCACACACACACACTATTATTCCCTAGTGCCAATCAGAGCACCCAGTGGACCCTGTCAATCAAAGACACACACACACACACACACACACACACACACACACACACACACACACACTTATGCACACACATACCCGAAGCACCCTGGGGGCACAGGAAGTGAGTGGATGTGTGGGTGCGCGCATTCAGGGGTGAGGGTTATCAAGGGCCAGTCTGGGATGCCAAAGTCAGTCAGTGGAATTTACAGCCCATAGCTGCCAAATTGCAGTAATTAATAACTGGCCAGTTGACTTGAAGGGCTGTGGTGAAGCCATGTTTAATCTTACTGGCCACTAGAACTGAGGGATATATTTGTTTTTGGGATTTGGGATTCACATCACTAAAGGCTGTGAGGATAAACAGGTCAAATTAAACTGGTGGGAATGTGGAGTTTCAACTAAAAAAGCCTGGGAAAAGTAATCAAAAATAATATAAAAAGAAAATAATCAAAAGCAAGTTCAATGTAGAAACTGCGATTAAGCAGCTACGTATCAGGTTATTTTCAGCCCAAATATGCAATCGGCAGTTAGCCGGTAATTTAGCCGATCCTGAGAGCTGGTCCTGACTCACGTATTCTCACATACTCACATATTTGCAGATTGTGTAACACTCTGCCTCATGAAGAAAGCAGAGTAAAGACTTTTAACACTACTAACCAGATACACCTCTCGAGAGTCCATCACTCAGCCCAGCACAGTGAGTATCAGAACACAGCAGAACTAGCAAAGACAGCTAACGAAACTCCGAAACTCTGAAACTCCAAGCTCCGAAACTACATACGACATCCACGTTAACCTGATGCATCTTCCGATTGCTGAATGCAATACAGGGTTATTATGAAAGCTTGGGTTTCATCTAAGAAACCTAGTATGAGGGTGAGTCCAAGAATTGGCTCTCAGAAACAACCAAGGTGAATACTATGAAAATCCTCTTTGCGCTCGCATGAGGTGAAGTCTGCGTCCCTTGTCTGAACCAAAAGGTCTAGTTATAGGAGAAGGCCATCCAACGTCAGCTTTGGTTAGTGTTAAGAGCGGGAGAAATGGCAGCGGCTCGACGGAGCCTGTGCTTGGACGAGCAGTCGAATCAGATTTGGCTTTTCACATGTCTGACATGTGTGCGATAGTTTCCTTTAAGCCTGGAAGAGAAGGACAGATGGGACGAGAAGACGGCGAATGTTAAGACAGGCACATGACACTGTTTCCACAAATCAAGGTTTCTTTAGTTTTCTGCACGGGAACATGATGCATATTTACATTAAAAGAGTGGGATAAAGGTATATGAGCTATGGCTGTGATGACTATATAACTGGATTTTACTCACAACCTCAATAACCCCGTACCACCAGCACACACCCCAAGCAGCCTATATCCCACCTTTAATCACACTCTGCCCCTCCTCACCTAACCTCAGCCCCGGAGGTCCCTGAATCTGAATTCAGCCAGGAAAGACGTGACAGACTTCGCTTCAAAACCCTTAACACCTACCTCTACTGGTCTAAAAGAGAAATCAGAGCTAGGCCAAGTGAAAGACAGCAAAGACAGCAAGGATGGACAGAATAAAAAAATTAAAAAAAAACATTAAGATAAGAAAGGGAACAAAATCAGAACAATGGAAAAAAGAGAATGAGAGGAAAACAGAGAGGGAACAGAAAGAGAGAGCGATTCTGATTGCGGTATCACGTACAGCAGGCCGATAAAGCGGGGCGCTCTCAGATTGCTGATGGCCATCGGTGTCCAGGGAGGAGGGGGGGGGGTCAGTCTTTGGCCACTCGAGCGCTTCAGATGGGGGTCGGGATAAGTGTCCAAATTAGCTTTTAGCAGCCCTGAACGGACAACAGCCGAAACCCTATCTGTGGGAAGCCGAGGACTGAATGAGCAACTGTGTGAAACACACCTTCTTACTCCATTCAGATAGCGCGTGAGAGAGAGAGAGAGCGAGAAAGAGAGAGAGAGAGTGAGAGAGAGAGAGAGAGAGAGAGAGAGAGAGACAGAGACAAATTACTTTACACTTCTCAACACACACTCTCCGACAGGAGACACACTACCTCCTTCTATTAGCAGGCGTTTTGCACGGGTTTCCATTTCCAGCTTAAATTCTGACCAATCTTATCCGACAGGCCACCTTGAACCAGACTAAAGCAGTACTGCTCAAAAGCCTGGACACAACAGACTAGAAAATCCAAGAAATGTCCAGCATCTCAAGTTTGCTTCTTTAGTTTTGCACTGGTGAGGCTAATGCAGACATGAAAACTCGTGGGTACAACTCTGGGGTACTCCGAGACTGCAGAATTAAACAACTATGCGAGTTCAAGTCATGTCCAAAAACTACCCTTTTGTGACCAGACATCTATTTTAATAAAAGGCCAGTCTAAAAGCACCGCCGGCCATGCATGCTCTACTGGCTCCATAATGCCAAACAGTGATTGCAGGCTAAACAGTGGTCAACACTCTCTACATTATAATTTCAGACCCACGTTTGGACTGGAACGGTGTGAAAACACTTCACACCTCAAAAAGAAGCAGCAGGTTCAGCTTATTATCGGAGCCGTATTACGTCACGTTAGCTAAGGGGCCGCACCCATCATACGAAAGGGGGGCAGGTGTGGGGGGCTTATGTAACCTAACATCAATAGTGGGTTAAGTGTGTGAAAAGTGG
Organism: Salminus brasiliensis; assembly: GCF_030463535.1. Lineage (NCBI taxonomy): Eukaryota > Metazoa > Chordata > Actinopteri > Characiformes > Bryconidae > Salminus > Salminus brasiliensis. The sequence goes on from NC_132897.1 coordinate 31,609,038, forward strand.
CTTTCTGCCTGGCGGCGAAATGCAAAGCAGCCACCTCAGATAAGAGGGGGGGGGGGGGGTGAACTTTTGGTTTTGCTGTGAAAGACTGAAAACAGCAAAAATGTACGCAAATTATTTACAGAAGTAGTGAAGATGCACATCAACCCAGATAAAAAGTTAGTTTTGACTTCCAACACTATTTAAATGTAATTACAGTTGGAAACACACTCAACACTTCTGTTGAATGGGATTCAATATGTGGATAATAATAAAGTTTGTAATATTAAAACCCTTACTCTGAACTCCAAAATACAGACAAATTTTAAAAAAACATGAGGAAGAACTATGGAAAGGAGCATATCCTATTCATTCTCAATGGGAAGCGTAGCTTCAATCAGTGCTATCAATGCAATTTATGAAAGATTCGTTCCATATTCAAGCATTCCGGTGGAAGCCTGGTGGAAAACCTCATTATTAAATTTTTAGGGTTCCCTGTCCTTTTATGGTCCATCCCTGCCAAATTATAGGAACTGGGGCATTGGGTAGAAGCAACAAGGTAATACTTGGTCGTACGGGAAAAAGATCTGGAGGTTCTACTGATTGTGCAGACCATACGGAGGACAGTATACGGTGGAGTACGGTGGGTAAGATGTTCAAAGTGGTAAAGGAGATCCAACAAGAAACTAGCAGCTGAACCGCATTCATAATTGAGCAGTGCATGGCTCTCAGTGATGGATCAGGAGGATTGTATTTTAGAGGTGGTCTGGGGAAGAGTATACGGTAACACTGAACAGTAAACAACACTACGTCACTCTGGTCGTCTGACGTCTTGCTGCCGAAGAAGCCCATCAGGAATAACTGTACAAACTGTGCTTCAGCAGCAGCCCTGTTAGTGGACCAGTGTAGCAGAATACAAGCTGTACGTACTCAGCACTGTAAGGGATATAAGCTTCATAGGCACGCACGCTCTCTATCTCTGCTTAGAGCTCACACCTCCCTGACAGAGCTGTGTTTACTTCCATTACTCCATTGCTCTCTCTCCCGAGGGCTAGTCTGACTAGAACACACACACACACACACACACACACACACATATATATATACATACACATATACACACAGACTTGTGCTGGTACTCACTGGGTAATGCAATGAGAAAGGGAACAGAGGACAGACAAACAGATAAACAGAAAGACAGTGATCTAAGGTAAACAGGAAAAAGCCAGTGAGCGAGCAAGCGAGCCTTGAGGGGGGAAAATGTTATCTTTTTGTTGTTGTTGTAGTCTGATATTTCTTACATTGTAATTTCATTATTTCTCCTTATTTAGCTCTTAAGCTACGCTCCTGCTCCTGACTTTGCTTTTAGGTCATGAGACAACTTCCAATTCCAGAGTTCCAGATGAGACATCTGAATTGGCGCTGACTAGATACGTCACAGAAAACCAGTAAGACAAGCTGCATATCTTAAGTCATTAAAAGGTCACACTACCCAAATTTTGCCTTGATTTTAGCCCAGATTGGGAACAGAACAGCAATTTGTATGAGAATCTGCTTTGTTCCTCGGGTGGGAAACGGACATTTTCACATTCACCATAAAAAATAGCAATCAGGAAGCGTGAGAAACCCAGTCTTTAAGAGTCCTGTAGTGTAGGCTTTAGCACATAACTTTTTTGGGATAACGCAGACCTCTTAACACAGATATTTATTTACATGAACTGATCGGCATAATGGATGCTGATTCTTAAACAGAATAAAACATACACATTAAATTCAATAAAATAATTTAATTTTTATAATAAAACATTTAAATTGAAAATGGTTTTCAATTAATTAAGAAAAAAAAAAATAATATATATATATATATATATATATATATATATATATATATATATATATATATATATATATATATATATTGTCTGTTTGTTTGTCATATGCAACATAGCAAATAAAATCTGAGCAGTTCAGTGTAATTGCTGAATATTTTAGGCCAGTAATATGAAGCTTGAAAGTTTTAAAGCACATATAAAATAAGGAGATCTGTCAAATCTGGCCCAGAGTGACTACAGCACTTTTTCTGTGCACTTAGGTTTTAATGCTTGACATTTTTTTCTTAATTTTTTAACTTTATTGTTTTTATTTATAGATTATAGGTGATTTATATAGATTTATAGGTGTTTTAGCAATTGTATTAGCAAAAGCAAAGCCAACGTTACCTGTAACGGGACAGTAAGAAGCCACCAGCGGAGGAGCCGCAGATGCTGAACGCCATGGCGACCACACCGTTCCACATGCTGAGCTCACGTGAGGTCATGTGATGGTCCAGCAGGAAGAGTGGGAACATGGTGATGGCTCCTTGCTCACCTGATGACAGACAGAATCTAGGGTCAAATATCTTCATACAGTTTATTAAAATGCTTATTTAGGAGGTTAGAGATATTCAAGCTAATCAATTATCGGGCTTGAATCTCTGTCTTGTACAAGCAAGTCAGGATCACAGCCATGCAGTGATATCACATGATATACAATACATCAACTAAAATAAATGCCCTGCTCTCACAGAACACAAACTATTAGGTCCTCTTGCAGTGACGAGACAACAACTTGGACTGCTATCAACTTAGCTTCAGGATTTGACCCTGTTCTCCTTAGAGAACTAATCTCCGCTTACCCAATTCAACAAATAGCTCATTCGGCTAGCACCCAAAAGTCCCAATGATTAGCTACAAAGCAGCTTCTCAATTGTATCAACAGGTGTCATTTGGCTCCAAAGAGAGATCCTGGTGTATTCTCCATCCTATACATTGTAGGTGAAGGGGCTATTCGAGGACCAGGGCTGAATCCCAATTGCTAATTTTAATAATGCGGGTTTCACAGGTTAGTATCCGTTCTGTTCAAACAGGAAGTGATAAAGCTTTGCTATGCCAACAAACATAATGTAACCTAAGTTCTTGTTAAGTTGCTGCTGTACTTGCAATATTTTTTCCACTATTCTTTTCTAATGGGTCCAGATGTGTGTGTAATGGGATAACAGTAGCCACCATAACCACACTCAAAAATTGACCGGTTCCAAGTATGCATCATGGATATCTGAGTATACTCAACGTTGACAGTTTTATCTTTATTATACATTACACACTTAAAAACTAGTTACTACTACTAATTAGTACACAATTAGCATGCATTCCAGGACTGGGAACCTGTGCACTAGATCATGTTTGCACTTAAGAACTTAAGAAACTATACATTAGCCCTTGGACCAAAAACTAACAAAGCTAACAGCTGCCTCTTACACCTAGCGGTTGAGCCAGCATCTGGTTGACCCATTTAGCTGGAGGCAGCTTCTACTACGCTGAAGCCAGGACTGGGTAGCAGTCAATATCAAGTACAAAGAGCAGTCACTGCAAAGCAAACCATCATTAGACTGAAAAATCATAACTATTGATGTTGCACCACCATTCAATGCCAGTCAGCTTCTACTATGCTCTAGGACTCCAGGACTGGGTGGCTGTCAATAACAAGTCCAAGAAAGTCCAAAGTGCTGTTGCTGCCATCAAAGCAAATGATCATTGCTCCAGGTACATTCTCAAAAAGAAGTAATGCACTGGGGCTTGGAAACACCGAAATGTCCCGAAGAACACTGGTGTACAGCAGCAATGGATGAGGAAAGTATTGTTTCCCTGGTGAGAAACACACCTTCACAACACAGCTGGCCAGTTCAAGAACATCTACCACCTTCAAACATCCTGTACTGCTCTGCAATTACATCTTATGGACATATGAGACAAATACATACTTTTTGAGCCCCTAAAAATTAGTGTGTGTGTGTGTGTGGGGGGGGGGTGTACGTAAATCCTTTCTGTGTAATTTTACTATTTTAAGTTATACATTTAACTTTATGTGCTGTGGTAGACAACAAAATTAATAATGCTAATGAATGTTGACATCCGAATATTTATGGGCCTGACTGTACCGTAATCCAGCTGCCCCTGTACGGGTCCCTGCCCACAGCTACCTTTCCTTCACTGATGCTGTAAATGAGATCAAAGGCTAGCCTTGCTGTTTTGGAGAAAAAGGACTTGTCACTTTAATTCAGACAGTTGAGAGGAAAATGAAAACCCATCAGAGAAAACATTCAACCCCACTGTTCTTCAGTTGCGCGTTGTGATGAACGGGAACGAGCGCGAAAGAGACCGTCGCTGCCTCTTCGGTTTAGGCCGCTGCCGTGTATTATTTAACGGCGCCGGCATTATTTATGGAGCCTGGCTTCCGCGTGACTGACAGCTCTGAGACTGACTAGCGAGAAGAGTGGCGCCAAACAAAAAACGGAAAAGCAAATCAAAAAAAGAGAGAGCGTCGTTCGACAGACGCGCACGGCAAATTTCCCGCCAGAACGCTGACAGCGCCACGTGAGCGCTTTGACTGGTATTTCCTTTCAACATTTCTTCTTCTTTTTTTTTTTGCTCTTCCCGCCATCTCTCTGCGGAGTGACTGTGTGAGGTGGTGGCACTGAAACGTGTAAAAGGATTCGTCGATAAAAGCAAAAACACGAAACAAAAATGGGGAATGGGGGATGGGGGCAGGGGGTGGGAGGGTTTGGAGGCAAGGCGAGGGTTGGAGAGGTAATCTTCACATTCAGCAAATCTCTCCCGCTCTCTCTCTCTTTCCCACTCTTCTTTAGGCACAACAACACCCCAGCAGTCTCCTTCACAAAACTTTTCAGCGGGAAACAACAACAACAAGCGCCTCTTCATATCAGATCGATACTACCCTCTCGGTTCTGTGCGCTTAGGTGAAATTCCCATGCTCTTTGGACGAGACTATCTGGAAATGGCTGCTGCGTTTTAGCCGTTCACATTTAGTCGCCTGTTCCCTCCTTGTGTGTGACTTCGCTCCGTTCTTGCTCTGTTGTTGCACTCACCCCTCAATCGGGCTTTAGGGAGCATGCTGACATGCTGATAGATGCTCGATGCGCACTGCAGTTGGACTGCAAAGTTCTCTGGAGCCAATTTCTTTTATAAGAAATTAATGCTCTCAACACTGTACCTGGCTCTGATGCATCGGAGAGAGAGAGAGAGAGAGAGAGACACACACACACACACACATCTACCCATTCTCTACTCACTTAATTATTCCCACTAACAAAGACTTTGACCAGGAGTCCCCAAACTCGCCAAAGACACCACAGCTTTACAGAGCACTCAGGCTGGGCGTCTTGTACGGGGTTTGATGTGTGCAGTCTGTTCTTGCTCGTTCTCCAGTCTGCTTCCAAGGGTTTTGGTTCCCTTCTCTTTTTTTCGGCTATGCTGCTTCAAACTAATTATTTTTTTTTAAGCGGGGACTGAAAAACAAAAAAAAACAAAAACAAAAAAAAAAAAAAAACAAACAACAAGGCTGATTATTCATTTCTATAAATAATCTCAGAGCAACAATTGTCCATTTCAGCTGGGATTTCATTAGACATCCACAAAAACAGAGATGGGGGGGAGAAGAGGAGGAGGGGGGGGCAGAGAGAGATAGAATGAGAGAGAAATGAGCGAGAGGGAGGGGATGAGAGAGAGAGAGAGAGAGCGCAAGAAAGACAAGACAGAGAGCGACGGAGAGCTATAGTGTGCAGGTAATGATAACTAATGGGGAATAGAAGGGAGCAGGGCAAACAGAAAAACAGGAAATACAGAGAGATTGACAGAGATGGCAATGAGAGAGGGACATAAAAGACATAAGCAGATCATATGCTGCTGCTTACATCCTCCTCTGATGAATAAGAGACTGTTCTTTTATTTTTGACTGCTGATGTACTTGTTCAGGGTTCTTTAGGGTTTTCCATTGCTGATTGCGGTCTGATCGCGGGTTTAGAAGCATCTGATGTAGTTCAACAGTCCCACACACCTTAACTGGCCCTCCCTCTCCCCCATCACTCAGCACGTGTCTAAAAAGAACAGTGGCCGACTGGCTTAATGCAACTCTGAGGAAGCCAGTGCTAGCCTTCACCACCTATCTAGCACTGATAGCATGGGGTGCTCGGGGAGTCCAAACTAGCAGTTGGGAACTGGAAATGACGGAATTGGGAAGAAAACTGGGTAAAATGTCAAGAAAAAAAAAAAAAATGTGGACATCAATCAAGACAGTGAGTGATTTTCTTAAGATCGTAAGTCAAAGTAAAGAGGGATAAAGCTAACTCAAGCTAACAGGGGCAAATGGATGTGAAGATAAGCAGTGGTGACTCAGCTCGATATTGTAACCTGGTTCTCTCCTGTTGGCCGTCAGTACAGCAACCCTCTGCCGTAACACCGGCAGCTAAGCAGACCGTAGTTCATATAGGTCACTGGGCTGATGCTTGTGTGTGTGTGTGTGTGTGTGTGTGTGTGCGCGTATATCGCACCACACCCCTACGAACATTCGTAAAACAAAAACAATGAATTCATGAATTCCTGTGAGAGTAAAAGCAGATCTGGGTTACTTCTTTAACGCTGCAGAGCACAATGACATAACTGTGTGGACAAAAGGAAAGCATCCGCAGAGAACCATCCATTACATCTGCCACTGACAGAGCTGTGTGTGTGTGTGTGTGTGTGTGTGTGTGTGTGTGTATGAAGTAATCACAGCCAAACCTTAAAGAAAGGCCAAGTGAACACACACCTGTGCAACACAATAGACTGGAGAACGGTAAACATATAGGTCAACTCCATTTCTCACTTTTTCTCCAGTCTGGCCATCCATCATTTGCGTACCTGGCTTTCTCTCTCCCTCTCTTTGAGCACCATGTGGTAGCTCGTCATTAATTCATCCCCCCCCCTCAGCCTCCCTGCAGTCCTCCTGAGGAGGAAAAAAAAACAAAAAAAAAAAACTGACCCTCGTCTGCCCGCCCCCTCTAAAACATCATCACTCGCCCCGCAGAGGCTCCAGAGGGGTTAGGCAGGCAGCACTGAGGCCTTCTAAACGATAGACGAGAGAAAGGGGGGGGGGGGAATAAATAATAATAATTAATTTAAAAACTTTTTCTTTTTTTTTTTTCTCCAGTCTATTGTCATTGCGCTGACCACATGCTTTCACGCTCCGCCTGACCATCTTCACCCTCCATCCCACCATCAATCCTCACTCCGGACAGCTCGGGCTCCACCTGGACCCTTCCCAGGGAACATCTACACCTGCCCTCATCCGAGCGCCCCCCTTCTTCCACTCCACCATGTCCCTCGTCCAGAAGTAGCATCCACTACGTGGGTTTCATGTTTGTTTGTTTTGGTGCAACCGATTCAATGTCAGTGGCTCGTAAAATTCGAACGTAGGGGCTTTCGATCAGACTTGCGTTCAACTGGTGCAACTGGCTCCAGAGCTCATTCTTTAGAAGAGGAACCTTGTGGACAAAGAATTGGTGAGGTAAAGGTTGGCTAAACCGGCAGCTATTTTTTTTTTTTTTTTGATGTGGTGACAGCACCTAAGCACCTCAGCAGTTTGGCACCACCACGGTGAATCAGAATCTTTAAGACCAGCACTGGGAAAGTGCCATTAAGGCATCTCGAACTCAAACAGATAAACAGCAAAGCTGCTATAAGAGAAGAGGAGCCCATCCTGAAGCAGCAGTGTTCGTCAGATCAGTCGCGATCGCCCACAGTAACAGTAAGAGCGCTGACCTAACATCAGTTCCTCTAGCTACAAAACAACCAGTCCCACTCAGTTTACCCCTCTCGCAGATTCCACCTCCACTAGCACAGGGGTCAAACACACGCCGGCCTTTCATTGGCCGGCCAGAGAGGTGCAGCAGTCGGCTCAGTGTCTTAATGATGCGAACAAAAAAGTGCGGATAATCCTCCCTCCCCACCCTCCGTCCCCCCCTCTGAGATTTAAGTCAAAAGAATTATGTTCCAATTGATCAACTGATCTGATAAACGGTGAATCCAGAAGTCAAACATGCTCCACAGGGCGACAGCTGGGACTTGTAGACGAGGTGCTGAACTCTGTATACAGAAAACTAACACAGCGCAGCCAAAAATTAAACACTGTTGGGTGGATGAGGGTGATGGGGAACATCACCCTCATGCACTGGATAAATAATAATGTTTTCCAAAGGTTCTGCTGTGTCTCAGAGGGATAGCAGTAGAGAATTAAAAGTGTGTTTAATAAAATGGGAGAAAAATAGCATAGGTCTTTTTTTTTTTCTTTTTTTTTAAGGGGGGGGGGCTTTGATGGCTAAACAATTCATTAAAAATGTATCAAAATCAACATTCAGAACCTCTATTTGACGTAATGTTGAGTATTTCTTTGTTTAATTCTGCTAATACTTTTCCTCACTGTATCCCCCCCCTTAAAAACATACTACAGTGGTATGTCCAGTTTGTGAAATGGATCCAATACTGAGCAGAACTCAAACACAGAGCCAGCTGAGCCAATCAAACTGTTTATAAAATCATTAAATAATTGAGGTTATGATATTTACTTGAGGTCATATCACCTAGCACTACTCAGTAGTTACTAATACTTTCAATACATTCCCTCTTTTCTTTAATGTAAGAGACTCATTTTGTCCAAATAATGACTTATTTTTACAAGACTGACTTACTGAAGAGGCAATTTCGCCTACTGACCGGCTGAGTGACTGGCGAACTTTGTTGAAACTGCTGAACTGCCTCTTGTGAAGACACACTGTGGCATTCATATGTGTGTCAAAGTCTGTAGTGATAGCATGTAGGCTCAACAGCCTCGCCCAGCATCGCTACCACAGCGTTAGCCCGCTGTTAGCCCCCATCACTACCGTGCCATCAGCATTCATACGGTGGCAATCTCCTGCCTTGTCCGGCATAGATACCGCACAAGTCGTCAGCCTCGCCCAGTATTTTTCTTTTAAATGAAAATAAATCAATAAATCATAAAACGTAAGACAGATGTACCTCCATCTGTGTTATGTTTAATATCCTTATTGTGCAACATAGCAAGTGTGAATAGAAATCATGGCCAAAGACAAATGAGGCAGCGTCCAGCCCACCATATTAATCGTGCTAGACCTGACAACACTGTACGGAGAACATCTGGTTATAACATCCTTATAGAACAACCAAAGAAGACAAAGTCGACTGGAGCGGTGCTGTTTAGCAGTGGTGCTGATGAGGGTGGCGATGAAGACAAGCACCATAAGACAGATTAAGGGGGTCCTGGACACTTAATGTCCTGCCTGCTTTCGTTGTCTAGAGCTTATCCGATTACTGAGCCACATCTGATTTACTCTCTCCCCCAGTGTGTCTGCCTGTCTCTCTCTCTTGGTTTCTCGTCTCTCACCAATACAAACACTCCAAACTTCCACCCACACAAACTCCTACTCTAAAGACAGACAGGTTTTCATATCAATTCATTTAAGTGTTATTTACACACTACTGGAGAGACGAGCACAAACACAAACACGGGCACAAACACACACAGACTGCGAGCACATATTTTCCATTTCGGTTTTGATGAAAACGCCACAGACACAAAGAGACGCTAATCCTTACATAATCCCCTTCTGCTGCCAAAACGCCAAATTCAGCTAGTGGAGGCTCGCTCATTCACTAAGGCCGGGCCTGCTGGCGCAGCCTGTGGCGACGGGAAAAGCGCTTTCAAAAGCGCAAATCAAAATGTGGCGCTTGACTTTCAGAGCAGCAACTGAGGAGCAGCACTACGAGAGGTCGAGCGGGCAGGCCATGTGTCGTTTCACAGCTCTGTGTAATGATGTGTGTGTCTGTGCATCCACGACTAAAGGTGCCGCTACCGTCCACGGCAAAGAAATGAGAAAAGACAGCCATCTAGTGGTGAGAGAGGGAGCTGCACCCAGAACGACAAGCAAACAGGCAGCCAGAGACAGCATAAACCCTGAGGAGAAGAAAATCCGCCACTGTCAGAGGTAAACTGCCACCCTTTATAGGCTGTATTGTATACAGTACTACCTTTATAAGTAGTACTGAGAATGGCCCCTCCGACTAGCCCAGCCTTAACAGCCTCAACAAGTCAATTTCTCTCCGTCTCCTAAAACAAAACACAACATTTTATTTGGAAGAAACAATGAACGAGCAGTCGTCCCAATACTTTTATAAAGCAGGGAGATCAGATAAACAATATTACACGAGAGGAGAACTGCAGTCAGTATTTTCGGGCTATTTAGGGCTAGATTTCAGAAGGCATTTGAATCCTGACACGGGATACAGAGCACTCCATACCATAACCTATGGGAAAGTGATATCGAAACGCCCAGGTTATCTTTCCAGAGGCAGTTTAGAATTGCTCTGCCATAATGGACATTGGATCAGTGCGTGCTGCTGCCTACCTAAGCTCTTTACGCAATGGATCTCGTTACTTTGCATCACTACCTCCTCCCCTGACGGCCATTCTGGATATCGGCGTATAAGTGCTACTTCTTGTGGCTGACCACTATTGTTTTAAAGATGTACGGACCTACCGGGGTATAGAATGGCTCCTCCGGAGCTTGTTACCACAAGTAATGAGGCATAAAACTATAATCTGAGCAACACTGGACTGACAACTGCCATTATTTTAGTCTTTCTGTTAATTATATACTCAATACTGTAAATTAGAGGCCAGTTTAAAAACAGTGTATATCATTTTGTCAGCTCTATAATGGTGCAGAGTGCTTGGTCCCTGATGACTGCCATTTGCAATGTAGGTTGAGGACAATCGCTCAACTCTCAGCAGTCCACGGAGGTCCACGGATGTCAAGGTGTTTCACCCAATAAAAACTTCAATACTGAGCACTTTTTACTCGGATTGGTCCACGACAATGAAACACTCTTTTTTGAGCTGTGTTTGACTATATTCATCATTCAAAAAGACACATTTCACCAAAACGAGTCCTCCAGCCATGTGACGCAGCATCCCCCTGGACAGAGATCACAATATAACAGTGTTGGTTGACGAGCACTGTTATATTGTATTTGAGAGCAATTCAACATAAAATGCTGTAAAACAGTCCATTTTCATTAGAAACGAACACATCACTGAATTAACTTGTAGCACTCCACAACAACCATCCAACACAACGGACAATGGGCTTGGGGAGATTACAGTGAATGCCGTTGCTGACATCTACAGGCTAAAGTAGGTAGTGCGCTTAAGGTTTGCTTATTACTGACTGGAAAATCAACTGGAAGAGACTTTTTTTCCCCCTCCAAATTAATTTTCTCGAGATAATAAATGTGAGAAAAAAATTCTTAAGTCAGTTTGCAGGCAGGATTTTTTTGCCTCATTACAGAAAAAAAACATGGATTATTTTTTCCCTCTTATCCTTTACTGGAGCTTTGTTGTTTAAGAAAAGCACTTTTACTTCAGTCATTATTTCAAAAAAAAAAATTTCAATATTTTTCCAGAGTTGGAAGTAGAGTGTGTGCTTCTCATGGCATGTAATTTGAAAGGGGAAGTGGGACATTAAAGCCCTATTTGCGGTAGATACTCCTCAAATATCTAAATCTAATATCTAACTATAGGCTACCACAGGCAGAAATTCACCCTTCTACACAGCAGGACCTCATGTGGGTGATACTGTAGTACAAATCTGAGCCTAAATGTTTAAATAAGGTCTATCTCTGGCATTGAAAAAATACGTCGTTTAAGCTTTTCAATAGGTTTTTAATGCAGATAGTTATTTAGCTTAAGCGTCTTCTGTAGTAAACTGAAAAGGAAAACTTCAGATATCGAACCTGTCTTGGCTGACTGACCGCATTAGTGAGTGACAAATTGTGTTTTTATGACTTGCACCAAACTATTCCTATAACCCCTTAAACCATAGAGTTATATATTACCTATTATTTAGTTAGTATTCCTAAAGCAGAAACTATTATCGTGGCTTATTTGGTAACCATTTGACTTATCACGTCTCGTGGAGTCCCACAGGGCTTTATTTTAGGGCCTATGAAACTGATGTTAATTATGGCAGTAATTTACTAAAGGAAGTGAGCATGTGTGGGGTTACCTACAGGGTCTAAGTTTAACCAAACCAAATCTGTCAACTCTGAACACACCCTAACCCAGTGAGCCTAAGCTTAATAGGCCAGCATTTCCCAACCTGTGATGCTCACTTGCTGTTAGAGGGTTTAACTGGCCACTTCCCCGCCACATAAATTACTTTAGGACAGCCCTTAATGTAGCGAGCCCTCCACATGAACGAACAATTGGAGGCAATGCGGACAGGCAGAGTGAGCAGGGAGCGGTTTGAGATTGGGGGAGAAGGCTTAGATTTTAAGGTAGGACTTAGGACACTGAATTAGTGTCATTAGATTAATCAATTGCAGAAATAGTGTAAGTGAGATGTGCCCTAATCTCTGTAGTGGTATGTGTCACGGCACTCAAACACTCACCTAGTTTATAGGTGAGCACATACAGCATAGTCCATGGCGTCCCAGGAACGGCCATCAGCTTCCTCCACACCCTCCAGGGGCGCACCACATCCCGGGACCCTCTGCGCGTCTCCACCTGCGTCCTGCCTGGCTCGCCGTCCAGCACGGGGGCGCCCCACACGAACAGCGCCACACCTCCATAAACGCAGGCCAGCAAGGTGAACATCCAGCCCCAGCCGGCCACGTCGATGACAGCCAGCAGCCCACCACCAGCAAACACGGAGCCGGCCTTGTAGCCCACCACCTGCGCAGTGTTGCCCAGGCCCAGCTCGCCCTGCCCCCGCAGCAGGCGCACGGCCGCACCATCCGCCGCAATGTCCTGCACCGAGGCCAGCACGTTCATGGCCAGCAGGGCGCCCGCCACAGCCGCATACTGCGACTCGGGCGCCACGGTGGCACTGGCCAGGCACGTGAGGGCCAGACCGGCCACGGTAGCCACCAGCCAGCAACGCTTGGTGCCCGTCCGGTCCACCAGGGGCGCCCAGAGCACCTTGAGCACCCAGGGGAAGTACAGCACCTTGGTCAGGCTGATGCGGGTGAGGGAGTGGCCGGCGCCGCGCAGGTACACAGGCAGCAGGGACGACTGCAGGCCATACGGGATGCCCTGAATGAAGTAGAGAAGCCCGAGAAACACCAGCTTGTCGTTCATCATGGAGGTTGGAAGGGAGGGGTGGATGGAGGGAGGAAGGTAGGACGGACGAGGACAGCGGGAGGACCTTCAGCTCATGGTCTTAATCTAGAGAAACGGGCAAAAGTGATTCAGTTGTATTAGCGTAGGTTACAGACTAGATTGTGACTTTGCAATTTACACAGTATAAAGAGTCAAATGGCTAAAATTACGCTGATCAATAAAGTGGCAGCCATTGGGTTTCGCTATTTATATGGGCGTAATCCACTGAGACCATCTAATATACAGCGGGTCACTGTAAAATACACAGAAAAACAACAAGTTGTGTAAAATCTAATCAAAATCTAAACCTCTGTACCTACCTTTTGATTAAATATTTATATGACTGAGTATGTGATCAACTCAGAGACGTTTTGATCAATTTAAAGCCAATAAATTAAATACAACAGCACATCTGGAGTAATTCAGTGAGGCAACCAAACCATTTAATAATCATATCAGTATCAGCTTTCATTCATCTTCTCATCTGCTTCTTGCTGGTCAGGGTTTCTGTGGGTCCGAAATACCCCCCGGAACAAGGTGCCAGCCCATCATAAGATATGGACTTCACATATAAAGGGCATATTAAAATGATATATATGAACAGATCAGTACATGAAGAACATCAGGCCCTTGTAGTCTTATGGGATCCTATGTGACCTAGTTAGGGGAATAGTACAGGAATCTGTCAGCAGCGATGATCATATCGTTCAAATGTTTTAGTTTAGTTACTTTTTTAGTTCGATTTTACTCAGATATCACTGAGCATCCCTGCTTATAAACAGTAAATGCTTATCCAGGTGGATTTAGCCCAAACTGACACCATGTTGGTGCCTTATAGGATGTAATAGTACTGAATCCAATACTGAATGAATGAATGAATGACTGACTGACTGACTGACTGAATGGACAGGACTGATATTAGGGCAGACCAAACCCAACATATTTTCTGAAGCTAGCTGACTGACTGACTGACTGACTGACTGACCCTCAGAGAATCGTCTGGAAAGCCTAGCTAGCTATCCGAGCACCCTCACCTCCATCACCCCGTACAGCGCGCGCAGCTACACCTACACACACACGTCCCTTTCTCCTCAGGTACGTTAGCAAGCGCCTGGTTTCTCAATAAACCCCCTGCTTTAACAACTTACACAGTAAACACGGCAGGTAAAACCACTGCGAATGACGCTTATTCACAAATGAACATCATCATCACCACCACAGCGTAAGCACGGAGCGACGCCAGTGACCGCTGAAGCTAACGCTAGCTAACGCTAGCGCCGCACACGCTTTCTACCGAGACCACTGACCCGCGGGCAGGAGGGGCCCTCCGACAGGCTCACAGACTGTACTCGCTACAGACGCCGCCGCATCCTGAGCGTCTCCACAGCCCTCCGCGAGAGAAACGCACAGGTAAGTAGTTGTCTACAGCCTCCATTCGTTGCCGCCACAGCCTTCCCCTCAGCGCCGCCTCCTCCGGTACCAGCACGCCGGTGCGCGGTGACGTCACGGCCTCTGAGCCAATCAGCGCCCTGGAGTGGAAACGCTCCTCACAGCTTGATCGCGCAACAGCGCCGCCACGGCGAGGGAGAGACACACACACTACCACACACACACACACTACCACACAGCGGCTTTCTGTCAGAAATTAGACTTCATTTATGACTTTGACTTGTGCTGACATGACACACTCCTGCTAAAAGCTAAAAAAAAAAAGGGCTCCTATCGGTGCTCCAGCGGTGGTGCATGCTAACCGTGCCCCCCCCCCCTTTTTCAGTCTGCTGTGATCTGAATGAACCCCCTGAATGAGGCCACATACCTGCTACCCTATAACACTTAAAGGGTAATGTCATTCGACTTTCCAATTATTCAAAATAATTAACTCCTTAAGCTGTAAACAAGCTCCTTCACAGTGGTTCGGTGTGAAATGCTCCGTTGTGGAGAAACTTGCACTAGTTAGAATTAGTCACAATGGGGATGATGGGAACCAGACGCCAGAACCCAACTTCTAATGCTTTGAAAGACTACCTCAAAGATAATTATTACAGGGAACGGCCATGAATATGCTGCCTGACGCATTGGGCATTGATGTACTTTTTCTGTACATGTTTTGAAGTAAGGGATTTGCATAAAACATGTTTTTTTAAAACTATGGAGGATATGTGCTAGTAGGATGCCATGTGGCAAAGTAGTCCCCAGAGAAAACCTGGCTTTCCCGATGATTTACCATCATCGTTATATTTACAGCTTTAAAAAAAAACACGTATGTTCACTGGTGGGTTTGATTGGTAAACAAAATGGCTATAGAAATTTACATAGCTAAAATTTGTCAATAAATGTCATTCATTTTACTAATATTTTGTAGCAGAAAACAAGTAAATCATTGCTTTTTGATTAGTTTAAGGAAAGTCACTTACGCTGTTCCTAGCTATTGGTAATCTGTATTAGTCTTTTAGTATTTTATTAGTGTCCACGATATGACACAATCCATGACCACCTTGCAGCTGCAACTCTAGCAAGGCCTGCATTCAGCCATTCCCATGTGGTTGCTAGGGAGTTTGCATGTAGTCCCTATGGTATTATGGTAGCACTGGTGGGTGCTAGACAGATGCCGCTATGGTGTCGCATGGTGATTGCATGTGGTTAATAGGGTGTTGCTTCCAGGTCAAGCTGGTTTGCAAGGTGGATGTGAAAGTCTTGCTATTTACTTTGCCATGTTGCTCCAAGCGGTTGCTGGGATATGGCCAACTAGCTGCTAACTTGTTGCTCTGCCATGTCTGATGGACTGTAAAGGTGTTTGCAGTGTACTAGAACCATACAGATGAGGGCAACACAAACGTTTGCCCGTAAAGATCAACTATAGCCATTGCCATAGGGACCCGTTTCTACCGCTTCCATGTTCTCTCAGTGAGAGTGACGGCAGTTCAACAGCAGGGTGTTGCCCGCATTCTTCCGGATTTCAGGGGAGGAATGCAGACGGTCTCGCTCAGCATCATGAGACGCCACCCTTTTCACTGAAGCCAGAGGCTTCCTATTGATCAGATCAGCATCTGCTTGACACACCCATTCACACCACTCTTTTCTGGAACGGCCCAGACTTGAGATCTTGTAGTTCACGTTGCAGTTTAACTCCCTACAGCCTTTACAGTTAATGAAGCGATTGACTCCAACAGACCACAGAACGCAGGAGCGGCACTGAACAAAAGATTTATTCATGGGCAAGGTCGTGATTACAGTCCTTCTTCGGTTTGTTAGCAGAAACGATACAGAGCGTGGAGGGTGATATGGCGTTTTACTGTTCGCTCCCACACAAGGCCAGAAGGATCTTCTCATAGTCTCCTTTGGTGTCATCCTAAAATTAACGATCACAAGTCAGTAAAACAATCAGTAAAGCGCAATACATACACCCCTCATAAGCTGATGATACTGGCTAACGGTACAACCAGTAACACTCATACAGTAAAAAAAGTTAATCCATCCCTCCCACTACCAGCCAAGTGTTCCTCATGCCACAGTCTTAAACACAGGCCCAAAGCAGGACTGAGCCACTTTGTGCTTAACAGTTGGAAAGATATTCTTTTCATGAAATTCTGCACAATCATTTCTCCAAATCTACTTTTGCTGTTTGCACCAAAGGTTTATTTTTTTATTGTTTTTTGATCAGATCAGGCATGTTTAGATGTAAACATCTTTGTAACGGCGTCCTTAATTGCACTGACGAGTGCGGCCAAAAAGTGTGTTGACTGTTGCTACTCCAGGCTGGACACACTGACTAACTGAAATGAGCCACTGAGTCATATCTGTGTAAAATCCTGTCTTTTACTGTACTGCCTCAGTCCACATGCTTCTTTCACCTTCAGTGACCATTATGTATCCCTCAGCTTGTCCAGAAATGTGTGTTTTTTACTGGTGGCTCAAAGTGCAAACTACACTTGCAACAACTTGCACCCACAGGTCGGTACCTACCAGAATGTCCTGGTAGAGGGTCTTGCCGTACTTCTTCTGGTACTCCTGCTTGATCTGCACCAGATCCACCTCAGAGCGGCCGACCATGATACGGGTCAGGATCTTCCCTCTGTAGCCGGAGCCCTGCAAATTGGAAAAGCAGTCTGAATCCATGTGCATTCACATTGAGCTGCACAGCTATTTGTTAGGGCATATTCAGAGGATCGCAAAACCTATAACGCAAACTTAAGACGCTTACCTTCATCGCCAGGTTGAGTTTCTCAGCGAAAAAGGCAGGTTTGCTCCCAGCACATTTCACTAGCAGACACACAAATATGGGACAATAGATGAGTGATGAACCCAAGCCATGAGGGTACAACATAAAATGTTATCTTGTAGCGTGTAGGAAAAATGTAGTACAGTATATGGCATTTAGGCCATCAAGAACACACAGCGTTATTAATGCAATGCACCAAAAGCTATTTGAGTACGAATAGCACCCCCTTGTGGAGAATCGACAGCCACCAAAGTCAAATGCAAATGCTTGCCTAGTGACCCAGGTTTACTCCTTTTGTTTTATCTAGAGCTGTGAAGCTAATGCAGCGAGCTATTGTAACACTTAGCAATGCTCAAAGGCACTCCTAAATCACACACAGTCCTCAAAGTGTTAAGCAATCCCTGCTAAAGTCTGCAAACTTTATTTATTTTTTATTTTATTTTTTTTACATGGTTTGAAATGCGGTCATCTACTAAAATGCTAACAAGCAGCATCGCATGAAGACCATACACCTTTACTCATGACAAGCAGGAAACCAGGGTTAATTCAGTCAAAAGATTTCATCACCAAAATCTGAACTCCTTCCAACAACATTCCAGAAACACTGCAAGAGGGGCTCTGCACGTTACAACACATCATTCCTCACATACACTCCTTCCGACTATTGAAATTAAGCAGACCTGAGAGGGAGTGGCAACCCAAAGGACAGAAAGTTCAGTGAATTCCTAAGCTCCTTAAAAAATTAATAGACAGCTAAACAGCTTTACTGAACAGCCATGGCCATGTGTCTTAGTTGAGGTTACAGAAGTGGGTTGTACTGGAAGCTATGATTACATCATATAAATTCAGCTCAAAAGTCACTACTGTGAACCAATTTCTTACCAACAGCAACCAAGCAGTTCTCAATGTCTCCCTTCAGCTCCAGGTCGATCGCTTTGGCTACATCCACTTTGCTGTACTTTGAGTACTGCTCGAAAACTGTAGGACAAATAACAAAAAGACATGGTAAACACACCAACGTTTCCTGGAAAGCAGACATCTGGTTACAGTGCCACTACTGTAGTAAATATAAGTAAGCATATATATAAAATACTATATATTAGTGTGTATATATATATATATATATATATATATATATATATATAAATATAAAAAATTAGTGCATAAATAATACACTATATTTACTTTTTACTTGGAATAATAGTAATATTCGCCCACATTAAAATGCCTCAGCAAAGTCTCAACATCTCTAATTGTAGAAATCTAGAAAATTTGCAGTATTGCACAACTGGCAACGTGAAAAGGGCACTACCTTTCCTGAGCTGAGGAACGCTCCTGCTGGTCAGGATGTCGATGAACACAGCACAATCTGTGCCTTTTCTCTTTTCTCCTGCCTCGTACAGAGCCTGCGAAGACCGAACGAGACCGAGACATCATTCAAAACAGACCCAACTGGATTCAAAGGCCTAAACAAACGAACATAGTGAATAAGCTTGCCATTAAATAGAACATAGCCTATAGAAAATAGGTATTGAATTAAAAAAAAAAAAATAATAATTAATTTAACAAGTCATTTTATGATCATTCTTAAATCTCAGGCTATTGCAAGTATTTTGATACTAAACATGAGGACTGGTCAAAATACAAATTTGCAAAAAATTCTAAGCGTCCAGAGGTTAATGCTCCACCCAAAATCTCTGATGTCTGCAGCACAACAATTCTGTATGAATAAGAAAAAAATAAATAAATGTTGAATATTTTACAACACACACACACACACACACACACACACACACACACACACACACACACACACACACACACACACACACACACACACACACACACACTTACCCTAGCATCCTTGTCTGCCAGGTCCTCATTTACAGCCCTCTCTTCACTTCTGGCACCCTGCATGAGTACATGAGAAACAGATGTGATGTAATTCCCTAAACACACATACACAAACACAAACACAGGATGACACACACACACAAACACACAAACTTTACGTGCGAAACTAAACGGCCCACCTTGCAGAGGGCCAGAAGGGCTTTCCTGAAGTCTCCGCCCGTGTCAGACTTGATGTCGTCTTCCAGCTCCTTCTTGAACTCTGCAGAAGAGTCACTCATCAGGACAGATCCCCTTTTACAAATCACCCATTTTGGTCAGCCCTGACTAATACCGGTTTCTCCTACGTTAGTTCTCAGCTATGTGCCATCAACACAAAAAGCTCTAACATCAGCTTACCATCCTTGTAGGCCTTTTTGAGGTCTCTGATCTCCCGGTTGTTTCTGGAGGCCAAGATCTCGACCAGGGTGTCCTCATCTGTGCCCAAGCCCTAAACATGGAGACAGAGATGGTGGTAGGGATGGCAATAAGCGCGAGCAGCATGAGTGTGTATGAAGATACGAACTCAACTTCAGTATTGTAATAATAAATAAATAAATAAATAAATAAATAGATCGAAAATGGGATCATTCAACATACATTCCATGTGTGGCTTATACGCAGGTCTTTGAGATTACACTCTTCATATACATGGTCATATAATCATATGATATATATATGGAGTGGTCAGTTACCTTCATGGCCAGTTTCAGCTGCTGGGCATCGTACTGGGCCGGAGTCCTCAGCAGGGCCAGAACCACGTCCTCCAGCTCACCACTTAGAGCAGATTTCAGAGCCGCATCCAGAGTCTGTGAACACAGGAGACACAAGGTTAGTCAACTAGATCTCTCCAAACGTGTGATTTTAGATGACCAGTGGAAGTGTGAAGCTTTAGCAGAGTGGCTGAGTGGCTGAGTCAGTGAGATTCCCCGACTTCACTGAGGGAGCGAGTCTTGTATAGACTTTGGGTGAGTGTGTCTTATGGTTTTACTTGCAGAAGTCAGTGTAGAAACATGCCACTTTAACGAAGGAGTGCCTTTCATAGCTCACACCTTTAACTTGCACAAGTTTACAGGAGTAAAAGGTTTGTTGTGCAAAGTTCCGGAGAGAGTTCACCTTGCCAGTGGCCTGCTGATAGGCGGCTTTGATCTGCTGCCGCTGGTCATTGCTCCTCTTCGCAAGCACCTCGATGATGGTGGCCTCATCCACGCCTGGAACAACCGCAACAGAGCAGACATTAGCAATACAAATAAAGACAATTCTACAATTCTTTAAGTATAAGGCATCCTTTGGTGCTTGGATCCCTTGTAAACTCAAGCAAATAAGGAGTGTGTGTGTGGGTCTCTGTGCATTTATGTGGCTGTGCAGTGCCAATGTGTGCTAAAGTCCTACTAACCTTTGGCTTTGATGGCTTTGTCCAGAACTCCAGCGTCTCCACTGGCACTGAACTGAGGAGCAGGCTTCACAGTCCCCTGGGAACCCTACCCAACAAACACATTGTGTTAAACCCCTTTACAAGACCTCAACACCAGCCACACCCTGGTTCAAAGCCAACAGGCCTCACACACAAACACACACACACACACAAACACACACACAGGACTGTGTGTGTGTGGGGAAACTGAAAGACAACGAGTAGTTTTAGAGAAAGGGGCAGACACATCTCATGCGCAGATAGAACAGACAGCACGACTGAAGCTTTCCATATCTCAAAACATCCCATACAGTCGCGAGTCCAGGAGCAGGAGCATTCTTTCAGACATTTGTATGCATCAGAAACATACTATACATGCCTCTTTTCACCAATTATATTTATTTGGATGCAGATATTTTTGTGCATTTAGGTTGGAAAGATTGACAAACTACATTGTAGAATTGCACTGAATTACTACTAGAATGTCTGGACTGGACTGTCCAACAATAACCACCACCACCACTGCCGCCACCGCCGCTTTGCCATTAGTGGCTCCGAGAGAGCACAACCAGCTGGACTTTCTCTGCAGGTGGGTAGAGCTTGTTAGCTGTGTGGTGGAGCTGGGCACCCATTCCTTTCCTTTCCGGGCGTGTCGGTTGTTTGACGGTGGCACAAAGCGGCAGGCTTAGCATGTTTTGGTGGAGGGGGACTGTGATTGGGTGGGTTAACTGGCAGAACCAAATTAGTTTCAAAATTTGGTAATTAAAAAAAAAAAAAAAAAAAAAAAAAAAAACAATTGACAAAAAAAAAAAAAACTACACTGCTGTGCCCCAAAGAGGCTGAAAACCAGAAAAAAGAATCTTTCCCTTCTGCAGGTCAACGCTCCCACTGGTCGCCACAGAAAAGCCTCTGATGGGCCGCTCCCTACTCTCCCGCCTTTGCACGCTCATTATCAGCCCCCAACTCTATTTTTCCAATGTGCCAAGAGGCCAGACGACCCTCTAAAAGTGGCGGGTGGATGTACTTTTTGAACGCTACGACTCGCCCATCAGTCCGCTGCATTTAACCCTGCCTGCGGGGTAAGTAGTGACGTACTGTTTCAGACGTACTGTTTATAAACAGCTGGTGCTGGAAACATGCAGAGATGGTGGAGGTGCAGGCTACAGGCTCCACAGGGCAGGGCGTGCAGAGAGGTCACAAACAGTTAAAGCCTTTTCCTCTCCCACCAGAAATGATGAGGGGTTAGGATGGGCGGGGATCGGCATGCCTCTGACTCATTCATTCCTCAATGTTGGTTCCCCCTTTCTCGCCCTCTACTTTTCTCCTCCTCCTCTTCCTCCTCCTTCATCACTCCACCTCCTGTTCCCTCATTCTCCCTCCCTCTCTCTGACTCCCTCCTCCTTCTGATCTCAGTTCAACTGAGTCATTTGCTTACTCACTTGATCTCTCTCTCTCTCTCTCTCTCTCTCTCTCTCTCTCTCTCTCTCTCTCTCTCTCTCTCATTTTTTCCACACACTGTGGCAAATAGAGGAGGAAAAAAAAAAACAACTAAAAAAAAAGCTACAGAAACTGTTGCGAAAACTCACCAAGTCATCGGGCGCGCCCAGATAGATGGTCTGCTTGAGGAACTCCTGAATGAAGGACATGTTTGGCGGATCTGCGCAAGAACAAAAAAGTGTGGTCAAGTTTTAAAGGTGCAGTCCACTGATTTTCCACTGAAGTTCACCGAAGTCCACGGCTTCTTTACAGTGGATTCTTACTGGTACCAGGCGTCACTATGCCTACTGCCATTTTAATTACCATTCAAACCCACCAGTGAAGCTGCAGACGTCTCCTGAGGTCATACGTAATGTGAGCGATGGTAAAATAGAGGCAAATGTCATATGATTTAGATCAACAACCTAGTAAAACTGATGTTCGATAATGTGGCCTGCATCAGAGGCATTAGACTGGTCCCATTCACCACCACTGAGAAGTTTCTCCAGATCAGCTGTAAGCTCAGACATCAGACATCAACCAGCAA
Source organism: Salminus brasiliensis (assembly GCF_030463535.1). Classification (NCBI taxonomy): domain Eukaryota; kingdom Metazoa; phylum Chordata; class Actinopteri; order Characiformes; family Bryconidae; genus Salminus; species Salminus brasiliensis. The sequence continues at coordinate 31,631,607 of NC_132897.1, forward strand.
GTAGGCCTTGACTGAGGACCTGACCTGAGGACTGCAGATGCCAAGCATGCCCCTTTACCGGTCTGCTGCTTGTCCTTACGACCAACCAAAGTTTGCTCAGCATAGATCAGTCTTCACAGTCTTCATCTCCATATCAAATCATTAAAGCCCAGCTCATCTCTCACCACATGGCTCCCAAACCTGTTCTGCCCAGAGGAAGGACCACGCCTTTCTGCACATAGGCAACCATTCCCAGCAGTTTAGCAACTCTAGTCCAAACTCCTAAACAACCTTTAAAAGCTGAGAAAAAAAGCCTCTTTCTTTGCAGGAGCACCTTTATTAAACCAGGCGTTTGAAGCTGAAAGCCAGCTGCGCTGTTTATTTCTGCGGTCCACCTTAAATGCTGCAGCAGCTCCATCACAGCGCCTGGGGCACCAGAGGGGAACAGCAGCAGCACTTAAGGTGGAACCGAGAAATGAGTGAAAATAAAAAGTCAACTCCGGCCGTGTGGAAATACAGCAACTAGCAAACAACTTTTTTCCCTCTAAAAGCTTCCAGAAATCCCTAAAAAAAAATAATAAACCTAAAAATCTTAAACCTCCTCTCCCCTCCTCACTTACCGAGGTTGGCTCTGAGCGACGGCGGAGACTCGGAGAGAAGCGGCGGGCGACTCCGCATATATACACAGCGCTCCTTCTGCCCACCCGTATTCCGCCAAACCCCGCCTTCCCGCGCCGGGATTGGCTGCTAGCACCGCCGAACCGCGATGTCCTGCGCTGTGATTGGCTGCGAGATCATTTCTCCAATCAATCAAGCTGAAACGGGTGGGGGAGAGAAAATAACGCCCCACTGACGTAACGGGTGTTGCTGGAGTTTGCCTGGTCGCCTGGGTTTTGGAGGGGGGTGGCGTGTGGGCGTGGTCACCTAGCAACAGGCGAAAGAAGTCGATTGAAATGATTGAAACTAATTTCTGCATAATTAATGAAGTAGCGCTGATGTAAACGAATCATAGCCAATTTTTAATAATGCAGTCATGGCATAGGAATATATAAAGTGTTTCCATAATCAACATTACATTTTTTATAGTAAATAAAATGGCTATATACATGTTATAGACACAATGGGCCCCGATTCCTACCACCACCACTTTAATATAGTAATATTAGTGTAGTCATTTGGTTGAGCAAAAATAACATGGTAACTCCAGCATTACGCCAGCATGACTCTGATCATTCACAAGGCCAAAAGAGGCTCCACCATCTCTTCAGGTCTGCGCAACCTGAAGAGCTAAAGCTAGGACAGACAGGAGGTCCCGGAGCAGCACTGTAGCCGGGAAGGTCAGCGGCCTGCTGCCCATGCCCACACCATACCGGCACGGCTAGATACGACCCCCCACCACCACGCCCCGCACATAGGGGTAGTGGTGGCTCAGCGGTTAGAGCTCCGGGCTGTTGATAACAGGGTTGTGGGTTCGATTCCCGGGCTCGGCAAGCTGCCACTGTTGGGCCCTTGAGCAAGGCCCTTTACCCTCTCTGCTCCCCGGGCGCTGGAGTTGGCTGCCCACCGCTCTGGGTGTGTGTGTGTGTGTACTCACTGCCCCTAACACATGTGTGTGTGTGTGAGTGTGTGTTCACTACCAGATGGGTTAAATGCGGAGGACACATTTCACTGTACACTGTACAGTGACAAATACGTGCACCTTTACCAGAGTTGGTAACTCTGTCCGAGATATCAGAACCCCAGTGAACCCTAAAGATCTGTGATTTTTTATTAAAACTTCACTGAACAGCCAGGTTTAGTGTTATCAGTCACAGGTTAATATCCCATGCTTGACGGCCTGCTTGCGACATCAACTCAAGACGTCTCAGGTGCGACGTCTCAGGCATGTCTGTGTAGAATTCTAAAAAAGATAACCCCCCCCCCCTTCTTACAGGTGAAAAGGCAGCCTTGTAAGAATGTGAGTAGGTGTGGTTGTCCGACTGATACTCCAACAGTCTGCAGGCTTGTCGGTCCATGCCTCTTAACAGGACTGAGCAAACACGCTTCTTCTAAAGCATTTTAGTTATACCTTAACAAACAGTACTTCTCACCTACTCATTTGTTGTGCACTGAGGATGTTTCCCCATGACGTAATGCGGCAGAAAAGGCATCCTTAGAATTACAGATTCGGGCAACTAGGTTGAGGTCAACTGGGTTTTGGGAACATTCCATTTATTTGCCTTAAGTCTTGTGGTAATTGCCATCACCATGTACCATCAGTCACATGAAGCCAACCTTCACATTGATTCGAATATGCTTGGAAGAGAGCACTTACTGCCAGTTCTGTCACATCAGTGAACAGAGGCCCACACTGGCTGGCATCGCACTCAGTGATGGGGGGAGAGGGAGGGCCATCCTACCCAAGGACAATAAGGCTCACTGGTATTCCAGTCACGGATGACTGTGGCATCACTAGGGAACTAGGGGCCAATCCCTGTCCACCACTCAGGAATGCTCAAACCACTCTACACCTCTAACAATGGCCTTTTCTTATCTTGGAGTCTGACTCCCATTTGCAGCCATTTGTGTGTTATGGAATGTAATCCCTGCAACAGACCACAGAACGCAGAAGCGGCACTGAACAAAAGATTTATTAATCAGAGAGGTTGTGATTACAGTCCTTCTTCTCCCCAAATGGTTTGTTAGCAGAAACGTTGACTCTCGTCGTCGAGGATGGAGGGTAATATGGTGTATTACTGATCGCTTCCACACAGGGCCAGCAGGATCTTCTCGTAGTCTCCTTGGGCGTCATCCTAAAGTGACAGGTCACAAGCTCAAGTCAATATGAATATCAATAATAAGTCAACACTAGCTCTGTCCCTAAAGTATACCAGGCAGAAGAATGTAGAGTTAGGCGTCATGCCCAAGGACGCTAATGGTGTAGCTTGGTGGGCTTCCTCAGGCATTGGGAAGGCAAAGTTATAACCCACTATCCTACACCTTTCTACGTCCTACAACTTTCTTTGGTGTCCGCCTCCTACGTCATGTGCTCATTCGTTTGCACCCACCAGTCAGAACTTACCATAATCTCCTGGTAGAGGGTCTTGCCGTACTTCTTCTTGTACTCTTGCTTAATCTGCACCAGATCCACCTCAGAGCGGCTCACGATGATACGGGTGAGGATCTTCGCTCTGTGCCCAGAGCCCTGCAAAATAAAAAGTAGTACAGATCGATGCAAATCTGGAAACACTAGTATTTCATAAAGGGCGTATCCAGATGACCGACGACCTGAAACACAAACCTAGATGCTTACCTTCATCGCCAGGTTGAGTTTCTCAGCGAAAAAGGCAGGTTTGCTTCCAGCACATTTCACTAGCAGACACACAAAGATGGGACAATAGATGAGTGATGAACCCAAGCCATGAGGGTACAACTTAAAATGTCTATTAGAATAAATGGCCGTCTTACCAATGGCAACTAAGCAGTTCTCAATGTCTCCTTTCAGCTCCAGGTCAATCGCTTTGGACACGTCCACCTTGCTGTACTTGGGGTACAGCTGAAACGCTGGAGGCCAAACAAAATGAGACAGTAAATGAACTGCTGAGCATGTTTAAACATGGTTATAAGCCGTTTGACGTTACTATTTACGCTTCCGTATTAATGAAGTCGGTATTGTGAACAGATTGTTAAGGACATGTTGTAGTAGTATATTGTGACATCAAATATCTGACACAACCTCAATCTCCAAAATGGTAACTTTACAGGAACCTTTTAATGGAAGTCCATTTAAAAAGATTTCAAATAATGTCAAGCGGCCCAGGGGACTAAGGCATGGTTCAAATCCCGGGTTATGCTGCCTGCCATCAGCAGCCGGAGCCAGAGAGAGCACAACTGGCCTTGCTCTCCCTGCAATGTCACTTCCAACATGACATTTCTAATTAGAAAACAACTCTTTTTGTAAAATGGATCATTTCAAGCATGTTCCACTGCAGTTAAAGTGAAGAGGGCATTACTTCTTCTGAGCTGAGGAACACTCCTGCCAGTCAGGATGTCAATGAACACGGAGCAGTCTGTGCCTTTCTTCTTCTCTCCTGCCTCGTACAGAGCCTACAGCGAAAAAAAGAGAATTTTGCTATATAAAGTATGAGACAGATAACACTTTATCACTCTTTTCTTAATCAATACATTCACACATCAAAGAAAAAGAAGGGATATGATGCCTGAATATGACAGCTTATTAACATAGTCGATGGATTGTACTTACAGATGTAGGAACGTATTTATACTGAGGAGCTGACTGTTTATTCACAACAGATAAAACTGGGCTGAACAACTCAGCAGAAAGCTAACATGCCAAAAAGTAGCCAATAGGCTAAACTGCCTTTAAATTCATATCCCGTGAATTAAAAACATCCCCAAAATGTCCCAAATGTAAAGCAAACAGTCCTTATAGGCAAAGTACATTCACACGCTCACCTTGGCATCCTTGTCTGCCTGCTCCTCATTCACAATCCTTTCTTCACTTCTGGCAGCCTGCGTGAGTGCATGAGAACCAGATGTGTTTTATTGGCTTTCACACACACACACACACACACACACAGAAATAAACTACTATCTTTGCATGGAAACAGCCCACCTTGCAGAGGGCCAAAAGCGCATTCAGGAAGTATCCGCTCGTGTCAGACTTGATTTTGTCCTCCAGCTCCTTCTTATACTCTGCAGAAAAATCGGAAACAGAATTGCGCTCACGCCTTGCAACTATATAAGCCTTTTCTGCTTCAGGAGGCCATGTGATCAACTATGCAGCACAAATTGAACTCTACACACACTAAAAACAAAGAGGGAGGGAAGAGGGAGACATGCAATGCTACATAGGTGGGCCGAGACGCACATGCATGCAACCGAGACACAAACTGGTCAAGCCTACCATCCTTGTAGGCCTTTTTGAGCTCTTTGATCTGTCGGTTGTTTCTGGAGGCCAAAATCTCGACCAGGGTGTCCTCATCTGTGCCCAAGCCCTAAACATGGAGACAGATATTGAGAAATGGCAATAAGTAGGAGCGACATGGGTGTGTCTGAAGACACAAACCCCCTTTGGTTAGGACACAGTCTAACCGTTCGATATTATGAAGTGATGTATAAGAATAGCCTTATCCAAACAATGAAGTGTCCAAAATGTGCCCTTTTCACCATCCTTTACATGGGAAGATCCAGATCACTACATAGAGCACTATCTTTTGTACATTGTATATTAAGGTGCATTGTGGGATTGTAACCACGCACTGAAATATATATTTATATAATTAGAGGTCTAAAAGCATTGCCTATTATTTGTGCTCTACTGACACCATAATGGTTCGTACTGCTTGGTCCCCGCACTTTGCCACTTCCACAGAAATCAACATCAACAGATAACACTACAACCTGCCAGTGAGCTACCACACCATGTGGAAGACTAGGGTTCGGTTTCCAGTCTGGCTGACTATGCTGCGCTACACCAGTAAGGGTTCTTGGGCAGGACTCCGAACACTACAGTGGCCCACCTCTGTAATACAAGTAACCCTGTAAGCCACTCTGTATTCAAAATCCATGGGTATATGGATTATATGCAGGTCTTATGATGAGGTGGTATATAAGCAACAGCTGGGGTGTGTCAGTTTGTGGTCAATCACCGTCATGGCCTCTTTCAGCTGCTGGGCATCATACTGGGCAGGAGTCCTCAGCAGGGCCAGAACCACGTCCTCCAGCTCACCACTTAGAGCAGCTTTCAGGGCCACATCCAGGGGCTGCACACACAGGAGACACAGGGTTAGTCAAAAGTTTGGACACACCAAATTAAACGTCATACATTTCATAACCTTAGATACTCTGCTACTAAGACTGAGCCCCGATTAGGTCTAAGAACTGTTTATGATCTAAGTTACTTTGAATTTAGACATGCAACATTAGCCACCATGATAATGTACCCTGGTAAAATCCAGTATTAGACTGACCTTAATCTAAACTGCTCTGTTTGTTTGCAGGCTGATATTTCTAATTGTAGTCATTTATGTCATTGTTATGGCATAGTTTTAAATAGCAAAACCCATCTGTGACTAAACGAAAGTCTCAGCAACTGTAACTCAGTAGGTGTAGCAGTGGATGGTCAGTGAAAGTGAGCCACTGTGTGGGCGTGTGAGGCTTTAGCAGCTTTACTGAGTGGTTTAGTGAGTTTCCCCGGCTTTACTGAATGAGGGAGTCTTGTATTGACTTAGGGCGAGTGAGTGTCATGGCTTCACTTGCACAAGTTGGTGCATGTCCTGTAGGCACAGCCAAGGACAACCTAGGTACTAGTCTATCTCTCTTTAATGAATGAGTGCCTTTCATAGCTCACGGCTTTACCTAGCTCAAGTGTACGGAAGTGAACGCTTCATGGGTTTACTTTAATGAAGGAGTGCAGCGTTTCGGGAGTTCACCTTGCCAGCCAACTGCTGATAGGCGGCTTTGATCTGCTGACGTTGGTCATTGCTCCTCTTGGCAAGCACCTCGATGATGGTGTTCTCATCCACGCCTGAAACAACCAAATTTAGCAACAGGAATCAGAAAAAAATACTTTAAAGTGTAGAGAGTACAAATAATCAGCAGCTAGCTGGTTAACTTTTGCATGACGTAGCTGCCAGCACTGTTGAAACTGGCTTAACACTGGCTAGCTTAACCATGCACACCAGCTTAAATAAAAATAAAAAAAAATGCTTAAATAACCGGTAGCTAACAAAACAATAGGACCCCTAAACACAAACACACTATAATAAGAAGGAAGTGTGCGTGAGTCTGAATGCTGCCAATATGTGCTGAAATACTGCTGACCCTTCGTCTTGATGGCTTTGTCCAGAAGCGCAGCGTCTCCACTGGCACTGAACTGAGGAGCAGGCGTCACCGTCCCCTGCACACCCTACACACACACACCAAACACACTCTGTTAAACTCTTATACTCAAGACCTCTACCCCGGCCACTCCCTGTTGAAATGCAATAGGCCACACACACCCTAGAACAGGACCGTGTGTGGGGAAATTTAAAGACGCCAACAAGTTTTGAAAAAAGTGCAGGAACCAAACACACCCCTACTTGACAGAACTAAACACACACCGTGGGAACCTAGCATAAACTGACTGCAAACAGCTCATACAGGAATCAGCACAGAGCCATGCTTCATGTGTCATGGTGACTCCAGAGGAAGGAGAGATGATAATGTGTGTGTATTTTTTTTTAAGTGATATAATCAAACTGAACTGTTTGCTGTAATTCTGTTACCAGAAGTGACCGAGCTCTAGCCGAGTGGGTGGATGGCGCGCTCTCTCCACTCATCGGCCTTAAAGCGCTGTTGGCACTGGTGTGGCGGTGCCGGAGAGCGTGTCGGCTGCCTGGCAATGGCAGCAGTTCAAAAAAGAGGCGGTGGCAGGGTTCACATGTTTTGGAGGTGACAGGTGTTAATTCCTTACCCTGCTAGTGTCTGGAGCATTGCTAGTGCTAGAGGGAGCTACTAAGGGATGGGTTAATTGGCAGCACCGAATTGGGAGATAAAGTAAGGGGAAAACTGGATGCATATTTACGTTTATTAATAAAGTTTGCTTCAAACTACATACAATTATATTAAAGAAACTAGTGTCTCACCCCTCTAGCTGCTACAGTAAACCCTGTCTGTGGGGTAAGTTGTACCATTTGCACTCACTTTACTCCCAAAATAAACTGCCCATAACATGTCCAATTCAGCACAATCGGTTGGTGCGGGAAACAAATCTCAGCAAATCTAAAGCTTGATTTTAAATCAAATTTTTGATTATTTTGGAGAGAAAAGGAAAGTTGTAGGTTGTACTCTGCTCTGCCCTACGAAAGAGTGCAGTTATTTTACACACACTGTGGAAAATGGAAAAAAAAAGAAAGAAAAAAGTCCCAGAAACTGATGGGAAACTTACAAAGTCATCGGGTGTGCCCACACTGGCGCTCTGGTTGAGAAACTCCTGGAAGAAGGCCATGTTTGGTGGATCTGCAAAAGGAAAGCAAAATTGTGACACTGGGGTAAAGCTTTCAAGGCGAATTCCATTGATAAATATCTATTTTGCATACTACTCAAGCCCACCAGTGATCCTACACTGGTCACATGTCTTAAGCCGAAACACTTGTGAACGGCGTATAACTTTCTGCAACTGAGCTTTAGGAGTCGGGTTTGGACATCTGGTTCCCATCACCACCACTGGGAGCAATTCTGATTCAGTGCGTTTCTCCAGAACGGTAGATTTTACGTCAAACCACTCCGATTGACTCTGTTCGCATCCTAAAGTTGAAATTCTTCTGCTGGTTTGAATAATCGATAGACTTCACCTTTAAGATCAGAAATCAGGGCCTTGACTCGTTTCCTGAGGATGATACAAACAACCCAATGCAAACCTCATGCATCTGCATCCAGCAGGTTCCAACAACAGTTCATGCTGTTTCCAAGATGCACCGGTGGTCCCCAAGAATGCACTTTACCTGTCTGTACTTTTGACCACTTCAAGGTTTGCTCAGCTAAGTTCTTGCTCCTTTCCAAATGATCTCCATCCTCATCATTCCTTCTCATTTCAGTCAATTCCAGCCTGCCTACTAAACCTGTTCTGTCTGGAGGAAGGACCACACCTTTCTCCTGACTGACAACCATCCACAGCAGTTTAGCAACTCTTGCCCAAACCACTAAAAACCCTTTAAAGGTTTAGAGGGAAAAAAAAAACCTAACCTCTCTACAACCTGTCCTCCTCAAACTGTGAAAAGAAAAACCTTCTTAAGCTGCATCCCTGAAGCTTGAAGCCAGCTTTCTCCTCAAACCCCCAGTTCCACCTTAAATTACTGCATCATTTAAGGTGGAAGAAGACGTTGTAAGCCTTAAAAGTATAAAAACGACTAGCAAACAACTCAAACAACTCAAAACACGCTCCAGAAACCAGAAAGCTGGCCAAACCTCAGCTGATCACTTACCGAGATTTGCTCTGAGGGACGGCGGAGACTCAGAGACAACAGGTGGATCCCCGCATATATACACACACAGCGCTTCTATTTCCCACCCGTATTCCGCCAAACCCCGCCCTCCTGCGCTGGGATTGGCTGCTACCACCGCGGGCCGTGCGCTGGGATTGGCTACACGCACACATAGTCGCGCAAGTAAGGCGGAAAACGGGTGGAGGGTGGGAGTTGCTGGCTTGCGGTCGACCAAGGCAATATTAAATAATAAAATGAATAGAAATTTCTACTCAAATTCATTTACCTACTACACATCATTTCACACGTGAAAAGCTCATAATCTACATGTTTTACCCTTAAGTTTCTTTGGGTGTAAAAAAATATGTAAATGAGCTCTGTTCTGATTGGCTGCCTAAGCTACTGCGCTACTCATTCACAAAGAGGCCTGGGCTGAAAGATTCCTGGGGCTGAACTGCAGTAGGCTGAATAAGGGGATTTACAGTGGCATGCAAAAGTTTGGGCACCAAGGTCAAATTGTGTCTGTAACTGTGAATAGTTAAGAGAGTAGAAGATGGTGAACTGGTGAAGACGAAACATTCACAAACCAAATTTTAAGCAAGATTAGGATACTGTTTTTATTTTTGCACAATTTAACAGAGCAGGAGACGACTATAAGGAGGTAGCGAAATGTCTTCACGGAGCTGTTTCCTCGGTTCATAATGTAATTAAGAATTTGGCAGGGAATGGTGGAGCTCTGGAAGCCCAAGAAAACCTTGTAGTGCTTGTAGGATTGTAGGATTGCTAGAAAAACAGAGGTAAGGCAGACTCTGGAGTGGTGGTGCCCTGTCCTGCTGTGCAGCGATGCCTGCAAAGACATATAGGGTCTTCAAGGAAGAGTCATCAGAAGAATGCTTTTCCTGCGTTCTCACCACAACACATTCAGCATCAGACGTTTTTTCAAGTCCAAAAAATCCAAACAAGCCTGGTCCTGCAGGCCGATAGCGTTCATAGAAAAAGGGTGCAGAATTTCAGGACAAACGCCTCTCCAACTGTTAAGCATGGGGGTGGATCGATCAGGCTTTGGGCTTGTGTTGCAGCCAGTGGCACATGGCACATTTCCCTGGTAGCGAGGAGAACGGATTGAATTAAATATCAGCAAATTCTGAAAGCAAACATCTGTAAGAAAGCTGAGGATGAAAAGATGACATTTCTACAGCAGCATAAAGATCCCAAACACATCTTAAAATCCATAATGGACTACATTCGGCAGAAGGTTTTGGCATGGTTCTCATATTCCCCCCTGACCTAAACTTCATTGAAAATCTGTGAATAGACCTCAGAAGAGTAGTGCAGCAAGACGACCCAGGAATCTCACCGAAAAAGACTCCTAGCTGCTACAAAAAGCTGTGATACCTGTCAAGGGAAAGTGTTACTAAGGACTGGTCATGCAGGGCATCCATGCCTTTTTCCTTTATTGTTAGTTTAAACTGTAAAAGATAGAAAATGAAAATGTAATCTTGCTTAAAATATATAAAAGAAATGCCTCGAGGGCTAGCTTGTGACATCTAAGGCAGGTTTCAGTGTTCCACAGACGCACATTATCTCAGGAATGTCAGCGTAGACGTTTCGAATAAACATAAGACCTGCAACAGGCCTCCTTTTTAAAGGTGACATTTGTTGCCTTGTAAGTACGCTTGTAGGTGTGTTTGTGTGACTAACGTTCAGTGGGCTGGTCGGCCCACACCTCTAAACAGGACTGAGCAGATACCTCTTGAAATGGCACATCTTACCTACTCGTTTGCTTTGCAATGAGGATGTTCCCCATGACGTAACAGGGCAGGCCTGTTTGTGAAGACGCTGCATGCTTTGAATTGCGACAGTGATTGGCGACTCCAGTTCTGCACAGTGACACATCAGTGTTTTTCTCCTTCCTGGTCACACTTAAAGGACCTGATGATGGGTTTAATCAGATGTAGAGGTAGCATGTCAGTGCCATGGCCCATCAAAATGGACTTGTGTGATGGTGGTCACCTGGAGAGCTACCTTGCTGCAGACCAACTTTAATCGACCTCACCTTACTTGTCCTGACCTGACCTGCCCTGCTGAGCCAACAAGATGGTTCTGATAGACTATGCCAGCCCCCAAGCCCCAAACAATTCAACCACTGAACCTCATAGAAAACCTGAAAACCTGTGGGATGAACGGAACATCAGAGTCCAACCGAGATGACCTTGGGCCCTGGAGAGATTCCTTAATGATATAATATGACGGCATAGTCATACTATACCTTCCCGTAGACTTTAGCTCCAACCTTAATCCATCCCACCTGACCTGCACAAAAAAAAGCAGATTCAACCTTGGACCCTAAGGAGACATTCTGCATTGAGGAGTGGCCCCAGATTCCTTGCTCTGTGTTTTCCAATCTCATGAAGCAATCTAGATGCTGTTACGTCGGTACAGAGAGGTTTCACAAGAGACTAAATGCAGGGGTGCCAATAATTGAGACATGTGAATGTTTCTTAGATGAAATCTAATTTAAATGTTACGTTTTTAACATAGTTTCAGTAAGTAACTGAGTTTATTACCCACAAAGGCATTTTTACGACCCTTTTTTTTTTACCAAGGGTGCCAATAATTATGGAGCTGTAGGTATCACTAAGCCATACTAACTGCATATAGCATGTTACTGTTTGTACTTTACATCTGAATAGACCAGTCATTATTTCATGACCTTGTTTTTTTTTATACATCAGTCATTGAATAATGTTAAACTGTTGCTATTCACTGAATCAGTGTTCCAGTCTGATGTTGATTTATCATCACTTCTGCACACTGAATTAATATTGAAACAACATTGAAATCTTAATTTAACCTTTTACTGTAGTAAAATACAATAAATCAACCCTGGGCAAGGACCATTCTGTGAAAAGCACAAATACATTTGCTTAAAAATGTGCATAAAAATGTTCCTACAAATATACATAAACATTTATGCATATCCATTTATACATCGTCTATTATTTTAACAACACTTTAAACTTTTTGGACTGTTTTCTAAAAGCTACTTTTATGGTGTAAAATGCTAGCAGTGCAAAGAAAGCTGCAGAGGATGTAATATGATCAAAATCACAATCACACACTACATCAAATATCCATGTTATATTTTACCTTGCATGAGCTTGTTCCTCTCCCCCCCCTCTGTTAATGTTCAAGCCCTCAGTTTAGGTTCCTAACCTTTTTATTTTTGCCACAGTGACGTAAAGGTAAATTAGTTATTGATTTAAAATAATCAATATTCAGTTAGAATTAATATATATTAGCATAAATCACTCGTTACGTTATCAAAAGTTTTCTTACCTCAGAGGCAGCAGTTAGCTGTAACGTTCGTTTGAGGTAGCTGTTAGTAGAGTTAGCAGTTAGAGTTGGATGTTACATCTGTTTGAGGTAGCTGATAGTCGAGTTAGCGGTTAGAGTAACCTGTAACGTCCGTTTGAGGTAGCTGATAGTCGAGTTAGCGGTTAGAGTTACCTGTAAACGTTCATTTGAGGTAGCTGTTAGTAGAGTTAGCAGTTAGAGTTGGATGTTACATCTGTTTGAGGTAGCTGATAGTCGAGTTAGCGGTTAGAGTTACCTGTAACGTCCGTTTGAGGTAGCTGATAGTCGAGTTAGCGGTTAGAGTTACCTGTAAACGTTCGTTTGAGGTAGCTGTTAGTAGAGTTAGCTGTAACATCCGTTGAGGTAGCTGATAGTCAAGTTAGCGGTTAGAGTTACCTGTAATGTCCGTTTGAGGTAGCTGTTAGTAGAGTTAGCTGTTAGAGTTAGCTGTAACATCCGTTGAGGTAGCTATTAGTAGAGTTAGCAGTTAAAGTTAGCTGTAACGTCTGTTTGAGGTAGCTGTTAGTAGAGTTAGCTGTTAGAGTTAGCTGTAAACGTCCGTTTGAGGTAGCTGATAGTAGAGTTAGCTGTTAGAGTTAGCTGTAAACGTTCGTTTGAGGTAACTGTTAGTAGAGTTAGCTGTTAGAGTTAGCTGTAAACGTCCGTTTGAGGTAGCTGATAGTCAAGTTAGCGGTTAGAGTTACCTGTAATGTCCGTTTGAGGTAGCTGTTAGTAGAGTTAGCTGTTAGAGTTAGCTGTAACATCCGTTGAGGTAGCTATTAGTAGAGTTAGCAGTTAGAGTTAGCTGTAAACGTCCGTTTGAGGTAGCTGATAGTAGAGTTAGCTGTTAGAGTTAGCTGTAAACGTTCGTTTGAGGTGGCTGTTAGAGTTAGCTGTAACATCCGTTGAGGTAGCTGTTAGTAGAGTTAGCTGTTAGAGTTAGCTGTAAACGTCCATTTGAGGTAACTGTTAGTAGAGTTAGCTGATAGAGTTATCTGTAAACGTCCATTTCAGGTAACTGTTAGTAGAGTTAGCTGTTAGAGTTAGCTGTAACATCCGTTGAGGTAGCTGTTAGTAGAGTTAGCGGTTAGAGTTAGCTGTAACTTCCATTTGAGGTAACTGTTAGTAGAGTTAGCTGATAGAGTTATCTGTAAACGTCCATTTCAGGTAACTGTTAGTAGAGTTAGCTGTTAGAGTTAGCTGTAAACGTCCATTTGAGGTAACTGTTAGTAGAGTTAGCTGTTAGAGTTAGCTGTTAGTAGAGTTAACCGTTTGAGATAGATGTTAGTAGAGTTAGCTGTTAGCATTAGCTGTAATATCCGTTTGAGGTAGCTGTTAGTAGAGTTAGCTGTATAAGTTAGCTGTAAATGTTCGTTTGAGGTAGCTGTTAGTAGAGTTAGCTGTATAAGTTAGCTGTAAATGTTCATTTGAGGTAGCTGTTGGTAGAGTTAGCTGTTAGAGTTAGCTGTAACATCCGTTGAGGTAGCTATTAGTAGAGTTAGCAGTTAGAGTTAGCTGTAACATCCGTTGAGGTAGCTATTAGTAGAGTTAGCAGTTAGAGTTAGCTGTAACGTCTGTTTGAGGTAGCTGTTAGTAGAGTTAGCTGTTAGAGTTAGCTGTAAACGTCCGTTTGAGGTAGCTGATAGTAGAGTTAGCTGTTAGAGTTAGCTGTAAACGTTCGTTTGAGGTGGCTGTTAGAGTTAGCTGTAACATCCGTTGAGGTAGCTGTTAGTAGAGTTAGCTGTTAGAGTTAGCTGTAAACGTCCATTTGAGGTAACTGTTAGTAGAGTTAGCTGATAGAGTTATCTGTAAACGTCCATTTCAGGTAACTGTTAGTAGAGTTAGCTGTTAGAGTTAGCTGTAACATCCGTTGAGGTAGCTGTTAGTAGAGTTAGCGGTTAGAGTTAGCTGTAACTTCCATTTGAGGTAACTGTTAGTAGAGTTAGCTGATAGAGTTATCTGTAAACGTCCATTTCAGGTAACTGTTAGTAGAGTTAGCTGTTAGAGTTAGCTGTAAACGTCCATTTGAGGTAACTGTTAGTAGAGTTAGCTGTTAGAGTTAGCTGTTAGTAGAGTTAACCGTTTGAGATAGATGTTAGTAGAGTTAGCTGTTAGCATTAGCTGTAATATCCGTTTGAGGTAGCTGTTAGTAGAGTTAGCTGTATAAGTTAGCTGTAAATGTTCGTTTGAGGTAGCTGTTAGTAGAGTTAGCTGTATAAGTTAGCTGTAAATGTTCATTTGAGGTAGCTGTTGGTAGAGTTAGCTGTTAGAGTTTGTTGTAAACGTCCATTTGAGGTAGATGTTAGTAGAGATAGCTGTTAGAGTTTGCTGTATAAGTTAGCTGTAAACGTCCATTTGAGGTAGCTGTTAGTAGAGTTTTCTGTTAGAGTTTGCTGTAAACGTCCATTTGAGGTAGATGTTAGTAGAGTTAGCTGTTAGAGTTAGCTGTAGGAATTTAGTAGTGAGCTTGTGCACCCCATGTTACATGATCTCCTAGTTTACTAAAACACAATGTATAACTCAGTGTAATTGCTGCCAACGTTAGAAACCGACAACCTTCACTGATACCTTACCGTTGCTTCAACATAGTGCTAATATCTACATTTTTATCTCAACCAAAATGATGATCTTTCAACATCACTTTGCTACCTGGGTAGTATTAACTAAGAATGCCAATAATTATGGAACTGACTGTATCAAAACTGTGCTTCAAATAACTGAACCAACCTTTCATAGCAAAGTTTTAATGGCATGAACTGTCATTTTTCCAGCTATTTTTTTTGAATAAGCAAATGGCACCCAGGGCCAGTCCTGAGAACCAAGGCCTTACACACCTGATTCCACTCATCAGCTAACTGCCAGTACAAGCTCACAAACTGAGAGCCAACAAAAGCACACGACATGTTTGGTGTTTGTCAAATGCAATGTTGAACAAGTACAAAGTTGCCAGAGGGTGTTCTGTTTGCAGAGCTAATTCCTTCTTTCAGACCATCTTAGTTCATCAGCTCAGTCAGAGCAAAACCTGCAGATCGTGTACATATATAGACACAGATAAATAAACAGATCTTATCAAAAGAACGTTGTGCTCAACTGTGCTCAACTGTGCCGAGACCAACAGGTGTGGCCGCGTTTGACATGTACAGGGTTCCTGACATGAACTACGATGAGGTGAATTCCTCAAAGCTACCGTACCATTAAACGACCGTTACTAATGTAGACAATCATTTCGAGATTTAAAAGAATAGTCGTCTGCAGAAAAAATCAGTCGATTAGCCGAGACGTTTGATGACTAATGTGTAGTTCTTCATGTTACACTAAAGGATGCTAACTTTTTCTAGGCAATTTCTAGTTGCTAACAAACACTGGACTTAAGCCAGATAGAAATATAGCTAGCTAGTAGACAAAAAATCTGCAGTTTGCGGCACCATCCTTTTTGGTGCTGTTAGTATACTAACATTAGCTAACTGGCCAACCATGAGCACAAAGTAAATAATTATATCGAGTAACTGGATACTGGCGAGTGCACAGACCTGCACACCCAGTCACAGCAAAACTGTATAAAACTGTGCAACCACCAACAAATCAGCTAGCTGTGACCTTTCTGGTTAGACGGGTAATTCTGTTCTGCATACCGTCTCTGGCTAATCCTTCTCCATACTATTTTACAGAAAATGTCCTGGCCACTCAGGTTTGCACACTACTAGTGTCAAGTTTTGATTGACATTAAAGAAGCTCTAGGCAGCTGCAGGAACTAGCCAGGGCTAACAAAAATAAAATAAAATAATAATAATAATAAAGATGAAGAAAATAATGAATAATAAATAACCTGTCATGTGATTGGCAGCTTGAAAAGGAGACTTGGAGCTGCAGGTTTGACAGGTCGAGTGGCAGTAAGAAAGAAAGCTATTGATAAGAAAAAAACCTGTGGTCTCCAGACAAAATAGGAGGTGTTCTACAACTTTTGACAGCAGTGTTAAAATGCATTGGGTATCTTGTGTAAGTCGTACAATCATCTACCACAATAAAATGCATGTGAGGCAGAACTGGTCATTGTACACCATATAAAAAGGGGTTATTCAAGGGTTCTTTAGTAAAGGCAATGCATCTACACTGATCCATGACACCTCAATACACATCTGACACATTCAGACACAACTAAAGTGTTCCTTTCCTAGTAAATGACTTCCAAAAGGGTTCTGCCACTGTTATGTATTAAAGAACCCCTTTTAAGTACCACGTAGGACCCCGTTTTTCTTAGGTAGTATAGCACTATAAGTCCACTTTTAGTACTGAAATGAAACAGTACAGAGTAACCACAAGCAGATGGCCTGAGGTCTTATACAGGTTTAAAATGCTTAGCTTTACCTGAATAGTATGAAAGCAGATCTGCTCCAGGGCACATTCCAAACCCTGGGAAAGGTCTTGTCCTGGGAGAGCACTTTTTCATTTGTACTTGTAAAGCCTGGTTTTGTTGCCTCACTTCATGTAGACTCACAAACACATTGGGTTTAAACCCTGCAGGTTTAATAAGATACTTTATAAGTTCTACCTACGTTACAGGTGTAGCTCATCCACTGCCGCACACCATTTATCACCATTTATCTGACTGCAGGAGCACCACTGTCCAGATATTATTAAATTGGCATGTCAGAGTCACTTCTAGGTAGAGAGTGGGTTCACTACCCAAAAATATCCAGCCAAGAGCAGCCGCATGGTCAGAAAACTGACCACTGATGAAGGTTGAGAGGGTGGCTAACACAAGCCGGGCATCAGCAGATTGGCTACAGTCTCTGAACTGAACACCAGCCAAGTGGAGCTATAAGAGAGGGGTTTCTAATAAAGTGGACAGCCATTCATTCACAAAAGTGACGGATGACCTGAAGGTATGCATGACAAAACAGAAAGGCCCACACATACGCATCGACTTACAATCTCTATCATACACACATTGGAAACCTGAAGACTTTCGGTGGCCTGCTCAGGCCAGCCAGGCAAACTAATACGTACTGAAACCTCATCCACTGACTTTAATATTTCAGGAGTGATGAGAATCCAGTTCCTCATGAAAACAAGCAGCGTTCCAGTTCCTCTCTCCTGCTTCTGCCAAGCACAGCTGCCAGCACCGCAACAGGTAAACCAGCTCTTTATTTGATTCCCTTATATTTCAGGAAAAAGAGGTACTGAACGCTGTGTTTGGGGTGTTCTTTTCAGATGGATATAATGACTGGTCAAGCAGTTAGTTAGATAGAGAGACATACAGACAGAGAGAGAAATAGACAGATAGACTGACAAATAGATACGCATAAGGACAGATACACAGATAGATAGGTAAATAGACAGATAGACAGATGAATAGACATCCAGTTGGACAGATAGACAGCTATCCATCCAGACAGACAAACAGATACACATATAGAAGAAAAGACAGACAGACAGATAGACAGAGAGATTCTAACATTTCTACAAAGAACATGGCAGCACAGCCTAAGTTTGCAAATGTGTATCTAAACAAACCGCAAGCTTTCTGGAACAGTGTCCTTTGAACAGACAAAACCAAGGTGGAGATGTTTGGCCATACTGTACAGTGCCACCTTCAACTTCAGCTGTCAAGCATGGTGGTAGAGGAGTGATGATTTGGGCTTGTTTTGCAACCACAGAACTCGTCTGTCATTGAGTTGACCATGAATTCTTCTGTAAAGTAGTCAAATGCAAGGCTATCTATTCAACAGTTAAGGCTTGGTCGAAATTGGGCCATGCAACAGGACAATGACCCCAAGCACAGCAGAAAATCTACAAAAGAATCAAGGTGTTGTAATGACCAGAGTTCCAGATCTCAACCCAACTGAAATGCTATGAGGGCACCTTAAGAGAAATATGCATAACATAATGATAACATAAAAAAACCTCAATGAACTGAAGCAATGTTTCAAAGAGGAGTGGTCCAAAAGTCCTCCAGAATGATGCAAGAGGCTGGAAGTCAGTCAATACTGCTAAAGGTGGTTCTAGAAGCAACTGAGCTATGAATTCTGGATTAGACCAGTAAATTCTACAGGATAAAAAAACTGATGCAGTATTGGACCCCCTGTAAGCCACGCATCAAATCACCCTGCTGAAAAAAACGGCCTGGCCAGCTCAAGCTGGTCAAGATGGTTTAGCTAGTTGACCAGCTCAGCCTTTCACCAGCATAGTGTATGTTTGTGTATGAGTTTGATGATTTTGCTGGTCTACCAGCATGACCAGCATGACTAAGCTGAGTGAACAGCATCACCAAGATGGACGACAGGTATGACCAAGCATGACCAAACCCAAATGCTACATACTCTATGCTGGTTAAGCAGCTAGGATGCCCAGATGACCATCTTTTCAAGTAACCTTAACCAACAAAGACCAGCTTAGACCATCTGAAACCAGCCACCAGTAAAAGCTGGCCTTAAGCTGGATTTGTTTTTCAGCAGGACGGTGCTGACATCCTGCGTTATTTAGTAATTCACTTTGAGCACATAAGCTACTATAACACTTGGTTGCTGTGGTTTGCTGTATTTCTGTCCTCCGACCAAAACAGAGGCAGACAGACAAACAGACAAGCCCCCCCCATCATGTATGTAAACTCTGGAGCAGAAAATGTCACCCTCTCGCTCAACTTCATGGGGAGGAAGTTACGAAATCACACGGTCGCTCCAGCTGCTAAGCAACGTAAGTCTTCACACAAACACACACACAGCTTATGTATGTGTCCTCACTGAGTTTGGAGAGTGGGAAGTCTGGTTTGATTCAGAATATCAGTTATTAGCTAAGAAGTAGAACACGCTGAACCTTGTTTTTAAAGGCTCTTTCATCACCTTCCTTGCACTACATGCCTGACTTCATTAGGGTGTGCTTTGTTGTGTGTGCGAGTGATTATACATGTGTGTCTGTCTCCCCATATCCCACCCCTATTATGTACAAGTCCTGTTTCCTGGAATGCCGTAGCAGAAAAGGGAGTGGTAAACATTTGAGCCGTCTGCTCGGCTGCACCTTTTCTCAACCAGCAGATCAGCGAGTCCAACAGAGGCAACTCCGGAGATCAGATTTTATCTTTGGAGCCAAGACTTTCTGGCCTGGTGGACCTGTTTGCTGTGCCTTTTTCAGCCTGACCTTTTCTCAGACCTAGATTAGCAATCCAGGCCTGAAGCATATTATAATGGTAGTTTGACTGTGTTTAGTGTGCTACCTGGTGTCATCAAGGTGCCATTAACGGACACTACTGTCCGGCAGGCAGCGGACGTTCTCAGAAGTTAAGAGTCTGCAGTGTGGAGCTATTTTACAGTGGAACATGAAAACAGACCATAATATCTGAACCATCACTGCAACGTCCTGTTTTACCAGTGGGAGAACCGCTTGCCTTTCTCTGCTTTTAAAGAGCCCAATCAGAACCAAACGGAGGCTAACGCTAAAGATAATACACACAAACCCAAATCACATTCACCCACTATAAACCAGTTATTAGACACCAGTAGACCAACAACAACAGATATCAGTCTAGAGTGTGTACCGCTACACAGAAAGTGAGTTGGCTGATTGGGAGCTGATTGGTCAGGGAGGAGAGTCAGACTGGATTATAAGATATCAAACAGTATAAAACATTTTAAGAAAAGTCTCCACTAAACTAAATCAATCAGTCATCAGTGAAATCACTGATAATCTGTTTCCAGTGTATAACAAGGCAATGACATGTTGTTTTAAGTAGGTTGGGAAATCATATCATGCTGTGATGCTTTTCTGCAGGAGCCTGGGAGAGCACTAACCTGCAATATGATGATGATGGGGGTCCTGCAGGGTCCTCCAGAGCAACCCGAGCCCAGCCAGCAGTGTGTGTACGAGAGGAGCTGCCTGGGAGCATCCCGGATCTGAGGGAGGAGGTGCAGCACCACCGACCCTGCAACGTCCACAACACACGACTGGACCAGGAAGCTGACACAGGTATATTCCTACTATCCACTGTTGGCACCTGACAGGGACCATGCAGTCTAAACTTAGCTTTAAATGAAACAAAACTCCATGTTCGATATGCTTATGTAACAGATTATCCTTCATAACAGTCACACCTTCATCATAAATGTAATGATCAACTGCTAAATGTAGCCTAAATGTAGTAAATCTAAACCGATCATTTTAATAGGTTCAAAATATTTTAAATACATAAATATGAATTACAGATTTACCTAAGTGGCCTTTATAGGAAAAGTTTAGTGAGAAATCAAATGAATACTGCTTTTAAATCAGTTCATCCAGATGCCATCAATCAGCCAAAACAAGGTTTCAGTGATCAGACACTCTCATTAGATTAGATCAGCCATTTCATTTAAAACCTTTTTAGGATTCTGTTTGTTGTCTTCTCTTTTGTTTTCTTGTAAGTTGGACACTCTGGAGCGAAAGTATCAGCATGACGTCAGGATACAGGTGAAAGAAAGAAAGGGAACATGGGCAACAAGGGGGCGCTGCTGGACCTAACCAAGCTACTTTTATCTTCTGTAGCTTTCCTTCACTAATTCATACTTAACCTGCGCCTAAATACGGCAAAACAACCAGCGATACTACAAAACAAGATGGTGTGGAGTGTTTACTAAACTTTTCTGAACTAATATTTGAACAGTGGAGTTTAAAATGTAAAAACTATTATTTGCATGTTGGTAGTCTTGTAAATGTTTTTAAATGTGCTAATCTGTAATAGCTGGCACTAACCGGTTTGTGTATTCGTTCCATTCCCTATAAACAACGGCTAAATATAGATTCCAATAAAATAATTTAATCAAAATAAAAGTACTTGTGTGTATGTATGTACACTAAAAGTTTGAAATCACTGTTTCCTAAATAAATGTTGAAGACATATGTATAAAATCTTGCTAACATGATGATAACCTGTATAATAAATCAATAAATCCAAATGGTCCCATGTTTTTGGAATTATGTTATTTATAGTAATATAATTAGATCTCTCTCACAACCACCATAAGATATGACAACCCATACATATATTTAACTACACACCATAACCCACCATGTAAAACTGTGAAAACCATCTACAGAATATAATGGAACTTCTGAAATTCGCTGTCTCTTCGTTAGGAAAACCCACCCACTTGTGTTACATGTTTACCAAAGAAGTGATGTTAGATGGTGCAGGAAAACTTACTATATCTACTCTGTTACTCGACACACTACAAACTCGAAAGTGGCCTTTATGACAGTGAACAACATTTAAGAAGTTTGACCAAACATTAATGCAACTACAGTGAACAGCATAATGAGCTGCACAGCTCCACCTTGGGCAATGTACCAGCTCCTCTGTTAGGAACAGCCCCAGAGCATGATGCTACCACCACCATGCTTAACAGTTGGTACAGTGCTTTTGGGGTTGAATGCCTTACTTTTACTCGTCCACTGTGGCCAAACAGCTCAGTCCAGAAGGTGTGTTTTTGGAGCAGGAGCTTATTTCTGGGATGGCAGGAGATGTAAAACAGGCTTGACTAGAGACAGTGATGCTGGTGTTCCAGCAGCTTCCTGTTGATGGGAGGACTGGGCATTGGAAGTTCTTGGGTAGTTCTTGACCATTAGAATCAATTTCCTCTCAGCCAAGGGTGACAGTTTGGATCTCTGATCACTGATCTGCTCTGAGCTCCTTGGACGTTCCCATTGTACCGTGTGTTGGTCAGTCCAACGAGTGCTGTCAAACAAACCCCTCATGATCACTAAACGTAATAAATATGATGGGTTCACAAAGTTTAGATTATGTTACTATATATTTTTTAAGCTAAATAATGAGGTAACGCAATAATACCTTCATGTCAGTAATATATAAGATCTGTTTCACCTCATTCAATATCAAGATCACAGTATGTTTAGTTTGGTATACTGGAGTTAACAAATACTGTTACTTCTACAAATGCCTGTTTAACGTGTGAAGGGGCCTGGAAACATGTGGGTACTTCATGGCTGAGGAAAGGAAGGCTCAAGTGGAATACTTTCAAGCGCTGGATTGATTCAGACCGTTGTGCTCACCCAAACAGCACTGCAGCCAAAGGTAGCCCCGTTAAAGGAAAGCTTTATTCATTTTCTGAAGATTGATCTCACATAGCCAAGGAGATATCTCTGCTTTTCTGAATCGTTTCTGTGATTTAATCCCCAGGATCCAACATAGCGTCAGTTAGCTCTACAGTGAAACACGGAGAGAAGGAGGCACCCATGGATGTGAAGATTTTCATCCCTTACGATTCGGCCAAACTGTGTATAACCCAAGTACGGACAACCTTCCTACCCTACCATATAATCCTTACAATTCACAGATTACATATTAAGTCTTACTATAGTTGATAACAACATGGATTATACTGCAGGCTGGGTGTTTTATAAAAAGTTGTATGGTCAGGACCCTTCCACAATTAAAATGAATTGTTAATAATACTATTAATAATGACATAATGACAATTATTCTGTAATATTCTATAATCTTATTATAATATTATAATAGTGAAGCCCTACAGTAAGACATTATATGTAACCGTACCGTGGGGGGGGGGCAAACTCCCCAGCATTCCCCTTCCTTGCCTCAGCTCACAGTGATAGTGGTCCAACATTTCAAATATAGTGCAATAATTTATATTATATTTTATATATAAACTTTTTTTAATTGAATAAATATAGTAATACATATTTATTCCCTATTTATAATACAAATTATTCCAAACTAATCAAATAAAAAGAAGAAACTTCTTAAACATTTCTTAAATGGTATGCACTTCCAGACTTACATTTTAATAACATATTAAATATTTAATATTCCTAAAGCTTGTGTTTTCAGATCTTTAAAGGACCTTTCTTAGTCTTTCCCAGGCTTCACTCAGTAACGTCAGCGCTATGATGGTGAACACAGGTCTCATTGTAGGGATTCCCTCAGGCTCTAGCTCTAGCTGTTGTCACATGACAGTCATTCCTCACGCTGCCTGTGTGATGTTGTGTTTTTGCTGTGGTAAACAAGCGTGGCGGATGATCAGCTAAACGCTTGGAGTTTCTGATCATTTGGAGGCCCACATGTCGAATTACCAAGCAGCAGTAGACGTTAGTGATGGTTGGTCCTTCACTGGAGAAGTATATCTAGCTCTATATCTAGCATCACTGTTCAAAAGCTTGCATTATTAATCAAGCTACAAACAAAATGGTTACTGGGTCAGAGCCGTTCACAGTGGTGGTGAATGAAACCAGACACACACATTGACTGATGTCTGAGACACTGTTTTACCATAGTTCTGAGAAGGCTTTGGCCTGTGACCAGTGGTTCTATTCACCACCACTTTATATAAGTCAGAGTTGGTAAGTTTCTCTACAATTAACCACTTCACACCAAATCCACACTTTGTTTACATCCACCTACAAACCCAGACATCTTGACAAATTCTGTGAGTCATGTGGTTACCATGAAGTGCCTGCCATTGCACCAGATCGCTGATGACATGATGGCTATGAAGGACCGGCACCTGGAGATGGTCCAGGAGCTGGAGGAGAACTTTCTCATCGCATCTCAGGAGAATCAGGTACCAGTAGGAACCACCATACTGACTCCCTAATCTGCAAGCCAGGAGAACACAGGGGATGAGTCAAGAAACATCAGAGTATGAGTACATTCAGAGTATTACTACACTGACATGCCAAAACAAGGCCATTCTTTGTTGAGCTCTCTTATCGACAAGATATCTCAGTTGGCAGAACTGCTGCCCACTGGATGTTCCTTCTTTATTACACCATTCTAATAAACTTTGGAGACTGCTGTGCTGAAAATCCCAGTACATTACTTAAACCTGCCCTTCTGACACCAACAATCTCTGTTCTGATAGTTAATGTGAACAGTACCTGAAGCTGCTGGCCTGTATCTGCATGATTCCATGCACTGTACTGCGGCCACATGATTGGCTGATTAGATAGCTGAATGACTAAGTAGGTGTACAGGTGTTTCTAATAAAGTGCTCACTGAATATAGATGAAGCCTATGAACACCATGTGAGCCATTTGCATGAGTGTAGCATGTCTGTTTGCCTGTGTCTGAGTAGGAGAGGACAGTGCTCACAATCAGACGCCATTACCAGAACAAGCTGAACATGCTGAAGAGGGTCCTGGGGATCTACCAGGAGAAGGTAGACAGAAGAAATGCTTTATGGGAGGAGAAGATTAAGGTGAGTTTGAAGACGTTTGAAGCCATTTTTACCCCCTAAATCCATCCCAGCTCTATAGGCTTGGCACTGGGTAAGATTACATTGGCCATAGCTCATCCTCCAGAGTGTCTTATTGTAATGGCAATGCAATTATACAAGCTTTCTTTTTTCCCATGGTTCAACTCAGAGTCTGCAGGGCGTGAATCAGAAGCTGCAGGAGGAGCAGAGAGCTCTTCAGGAGCGCAGTAGGCAGGACTCTGCGACCTGGGACAGAGAGAAGGTACCACCATGCCAAATAGAGCAGTGACCTCCAGTCTTGTCCCTGTGTGGCCCTAGTGCGTATATGTACAGTTAGGAGGATGTAGACTCTTTCCAGCAGACATCAAACGTCTATTCGATGTCAGAAAGGCTTGGGACTCTGACGTCAGACAGACACTGAATTTTAGTACATTGTGCAGCCGCTGAATTTTGGCTGAAAATGAAAGTTGCAATATTTGTCTAACAACGTCGTGTGGATATTAACACATGCGTTAATGTTTAACAGATGTTGGGTTTTGGTCACCAGGCCTCACGACTAAACGTTGGTATTTTGAGTAATTAAACATTGTCCTGACATTAAATTCTGGTCACCCAACTTCACAACTTACATTCAACCAGATAAGTGTCTATTGGCTGGGGATGTTGGGGGCCTTCATAACTCATGAAGTGAAATCCATAGCAGCAGTGGTCAAATTCACCTAAATTGAGGTTGTTTCGGGCATGAGAGCGTAAGATTAGGGACAACTGCATTAGTCTGACAGCCGACTGGGAGTCCTGGGTGAAGTGACTGGGTGAAACTGTGGTCACCTTTCACAGAGCAAGATGATGGAGCTGTTCTCTTCGCGTTTAGACCTGCTGCACAGCCACCAGGCATCCAGTAAGTGGCACCCTTTTGTGTAATGAGTACCTGATATTAAGTATAAAGTAGGCTTGGAGGATTAAAAAAAAAGTGAAACTGACTGAATAAAAATAATGCTGACACCTCCTGGTTGTGTGTTAGCGCTACAGGAGCTGCAGATGGCCAGGGCAGAGATGGGCCAGGTACAAGAGATGCTGCAGGCCTCTCAGGAGGCCAAGGAGCCTAAAGAAGCAGCCGAAGAACAGGTGAAGTGGTGTGGACCTCAGTGTAGGGTTGTCAACCCTCCCCTTCATGCTCTCCTTCATTTTACCAAGCTTCCTGTCACCTGCAGGAAAGCAGTGATCCAGATGCACCACTAGAGGGAGCCCAAGCCCGTCTGGAAGTCCTGAGGGAGAGTCTGTATAAAAGGGAGCGGGAGATCTCCATGCTGATGGAGGGAGAGGGAGGACCTAATGCAGTGCCACAGTCAGCATATGCTCGCCTCCTTTCTGTTGTAGTCCAGCAGGTGAGGGGCAGTAAAGAGCAAACTCTGTAATCACTGTACATATAAATACATTATATGTCCAAATGTTTATGGACACCCTTTCTAATGAATGCATTCAGCTACTTTAAGTTGCACCCATTGCTGGCACAGAAGTATGCATACAGCTTGTCTAGTCCCTATAGAGAACTGTCAGTACTGCCAGTAGAAGGACTCTCTGGAGCAATTCCAAAATCAGGGGTGGAAATAATATTCTGATGACTGTGATGGTGGGCGAAAGGTGGTAGCATCTCGGAAACTGCTAACTTCGTGGGATGTTCTAGCTTCTACTCATTATTTGAAACCTATGAACGATTTCAGAATTCTACATTTTCTCTGCCTCAGGCTCATTTGGTCTATACAGAGGTGACTGAGGCCAAGCAGCAGTTTGAGCAGATGGCAGAAGACAACTGTAAAACTCTGGATGAGGCCAGAGAGAACCTCGGCCCAGCAGGCCAAGAACCCATCCATGAGAACCAAGCAGAGGAGGACAGCAACCAACCAAAATCACAGGGGTAAAATACATGAGAAAGTACAGAAATGAGACAGAGAAGATTAGGGAATGCAATGTGCTCATGTGCCACAACAGGAAGGACCGACCGGACGTCAGTGAGGCAGATCGGCTGACTCAGGTCAGGCTACAGGAGCATGAGGTCATACAGGTGGCCCTGGAGTGCATCAAAACGGGGGCAACACCCTCGATCAAAGGTAGACCGACACACAAATGAACAAAGGGGTTGTTTTATTAGCAGGAATTCTCAGTTAGAGCATCACTAACCTTTCCTATTGGACAGGCTTAACTCTGATTACTGCTATTTATGTATATTCAGGGCCCATCTATGAAGATGACTTGGCAACGTTGGATGAGAGCGTTAAAGTACGAATACATAACCACGCATTCACACTCACACTTAAAGGCCCACCTAACCCTAAGCAGCTCCTCTAAGCAGCTGTCTAGCACTCTGAATAACAATATAAGTGATGCCCATAAAGCAGGAGAAGACTACAAGAAGATAGCAAAGGTAGTCATGTAATGGAGGTCAAGTTGAGGTCACAACTTACAGGATTTGAAGGATTTGCTGCTAATGTCTTGGTGCCAGACACCGCAGGAAGCCTTCAGATGTCTTGTGGAGTCCATGTCTCAGTCCATGAATCATCTGATCTGTTATGGTGGCACAAGGGGGCATACTCAATATTAGGCAGCTAACATTATGGTTGATCAATATATATACATATAAGTCAGTAATCATGAAAGACTTATGTAAGTGTCATGTAGTCTTATAAAAGCTGCCTTACAGTAACGTTTCAGGAGTAGTTGCCAGCTTGGCCCAGTTTAGAACCTAAAGTGCTAATTACTTCTACTTTTGGTCAAGTACTTGTACTTTTAAGTTTCTCTGCAATCTGTACCGTCCTGACTGTCTGAGCCTACCGTTTCTCAGCTGCTGCAGCCAAAGTTCCTTGTGGTAAACTGTAATTTTAATATTTTCCTGGGTTTCATGGACTTTATAAGGACCATTTAATAATGCCAAGTTAGTCTCCTGCTATTGAAGGACTTAATAATCTGGACCAGTCAGATAACGGGGCTGGACGTATACTTTGCAGACAGTAGACCTTCAGGCGCTGGGACAACTATGTTTTAGTCTGCACCAACGTCTGCCAATGACATTTGATTATGGTTTTCTTTTATAATGATCTAACGAGACACTATGATCTGCAGGCCTTCGAGGAGAATTTCAAAAAGAATGCCTTCCTCAAGGCTGACGCTGGGAAGAGTGTGGGGCAGCACCTGCTCCAGCTGCAAGCCGAGGTCAGAACGGCCAGCCAGAGTTCACGCTACATCCAAATGATTTCAAGTACATTTAGTTATTAAAATAGATAGAATTCAAATTCACTAACCACCCAACATGTATTCTGTAATAATGTATTGAAGGACAATGCTTAATCTCTGCACAGACCACCAGTCCACCATTATCAGCTGAAAGTAGATGAATGGCCCAATGTCATTACTTTCCAATGTTAGTGTTTATATACAACCAAGCCATGGTGCAGAGGTGGACATTTTATAATGCTGCTCTCTTGCCCCCCTCAGCTGAAACAAGTCAAAGAAGAGAACAAGAAAACCATTGAGAATTACACGGCGGAGCGAACGCTGAGGAAGAAGTACTACAACATGGTGGAAGACATGAAAGGCACATCCACTCTCTTACTGATGGTCATATCGCCCATTACCTCAATCTATCGTGAGGCGAAATGGAGGAGATGAAGAAACTTGTTTGCTCTGACCAAGACAGCCAGACATAACATGAACTGAAATAGCCTTGTCTCATTTTTCTCTTCAAATGGCAGAGATCCAGGGAATTTTAGAACTTTCCCAGGCATTCCTTCTGCTTTTTAATTATGTGCGATCAGGTCCAAAAGAAACACAGGCCAGTGCCAAAACAAGCAGAAAAACAAACAAGATGGAGTTCGCTAGTTACATCCTGGGAAGGTATGACTTCAGGAATCAGCTTGCCGAATATTCCTCACCCATGTCCAAAGCACCAAAGTCTGTTTTGGACTGGACTGATAATATCAGAGAAAGCAGTTGGTTCTCAAAAGGGAAGGACAGGGCATTGATAAAAATACAGGTTCCGCAGCAACAGGGAAGCGCTTGATGTTATGTTCTGAGAAGGAACGATCCTGGTATTAATAATTAATTTATCCTCTGTTAGAAACAACTTGTAGCTTGTATTTCTATGTCACTATAAACACAGTCAGTCAGATCAGAATATTATGACCACCTAACTAATAGTGGGAATAACCACCCTTGGCTCAGGTGACACTAGCGTGACAGAAGGTGTTCTTTATAGGGGTTAACTGCTCCACAGCAGAGCATCGATTGCCCTCTGGCATCTATGGCCCTTCGGGCCAAATTCATTCCAAACCATGGGTGGTCATAATATTCTGATATGACTGTGTAGGCGCACAGCAAGAGACTGTAACCCACCTTCTGCAGCACCATCCATCACCTCAACCCCATTCATCACTGGTAAATGTCTGTCCACATGACTTCTGTTGCCCAGATCTAACTTGGGTGGTGGACCTTCTCAGCACAGCAGTGAGAGTGGATCCCCCACCCAACAATATCCAGCCAAGAGTCAAATTCAACAACATTGAAGGACCAGAACAGTGGTCTTTAATCGTCTGGTCTTCAGGACCCCTACACTACAACCCAATGCAAAGGAATGGGCCGAAGGCAAATTTGAGAACTAATAGGTTAGATGATGGCTGACACAAACTGCATCAACAGACTGAAAGGCTGCGGTCTCTTACTGTACACCAGCATAAGGTTTCCAATAAAATGGCCACTGAGTCTGTGCATGTGCTCTGAACAGGTAAGATCCGAGTGTTCTGCCGGATAAGGCCTCAGACAAAAGCAGAGCTGGCAAACGGTGGCAGCTCCATTGTGTCGTGTCTGGATGACTACTCTGTGATTCTGGAAACCCCTCGGGGACCTCGGGAGTTTCAGTTCGATAGGATCTTTACCGCAGAGAGAACACAGGACGAGGTGTTTCAGGAGTCCAGCAGGTAGGAGAACAGGCTTGAGCGGACATAAGTGGACATTTGGAAAGAATGTTCTAGTTGATCCTGTACTTTATCCTCAAGGCTCATCCAGTCAGCGATGGATGGCTTCAATGTATGCATCTTCGCATATGGACAGACTGGCTCTGGGAAAACCTTTACCATGGTGGGGGACAGAGAGCATAAAAACCCAGGAATCATTCCCAGAACCTTCACTACAGTCTTTGAAATCATCCAGGAGAATGAGACAAAATTTGAGTTTAAGGTATGGTTTGACTTCAGTCTAAATGAAGCCATAAACACGTTCTTCTCTTTTTCTAGTACCATTATTCTCTCTTCTGGGCTAAGTTTCTTGAAAGCTTCTAAACACAATTTGTATTCTAAAATGGTTAAAGGGAACATCGCCGAAAAGCTTGTGGGAAACTGGGCCATGTTCTCTACTCTTCTGG
Source organism: Salminus brasiliensis (assembly GCF_030463535.1). NCBI lineage: Eukaryota > Metazoa > Chordata > Actinopteri > Characiformes > Bryconidae > Salminus > Salminus brasiliensis. The sequence goes on from NC_132897.1 coordinate 31,661,522, forward strand.
TGTGTTATGATCTGCTTTCTTCTGCTATGTTCTCCAGTCTCTTTATCGGTTCTCTTATCTTCTGATCTGTTCTCATGTCTTTTTACCTGTTCTTTTCTAGTATGGTCTTTTCTCTTCTGGTCTTTTCTCTTCTCTTCTTGTCTGTTCTCTAATATTCTGGTCTATTCTCTTCTTTTCTTTTCTCTTCTCTTCTGATCTGTTCTCTTCTCTTCTAGTCTCTTCTGGGCTTTTCTTTTCTCTTCTCTTCTGATCTGTTCTCTTCTCTTCTAGTCTCTTCTGGGCTTTTCTTTTCTCTTCTCTTCTGGTCTGTTCTCTTCTCTTCTGGCATTTTCTCTTCTCTTCTGGTCTTTTCTCTTCTGCTCTGTTCTCTTCTCTTTTGGTCTGTTCTCTTCTCTTCTAGTCTTTTCTCTCCTCTTCTGGGCTTTTCTCTTGTCTTTTGGTCTATTATCTTCTCTTCTAGTCTTTTCTCTTCTCTTCTGGGCTTTTCTCTTGTCTTTTGGTCTGTTATCTTCTCTTCTAGTCTTTTCTCTTCTCTTCTGGTCTTTTCTCTTCTCTTTTGGTCTATTATCTTCTCTTCTAGTCTTTTCTCTTCTCTTCTGGTCTTTTCTCTTCTCTTTTGGTCTATTATCTTCTCTTCTGGTCTTTTCTCTTCTCTTGAGGTCTGTTCTCTTCTCTTCTGCTCTGTTCTCTACTCTTCCGGTCTATTCTCTTCTCTTGAGGTCTGTTGTCTTCTCGTGTGATCTTTTCTGGTATGATTTCTTCTCTTTTGAGACCGGGAAGCTCCTTTGTTTTGAGTTTCACTTTTAACATGGGAAAGGTGCTTTTCCAGGAAGGTAACGCTCATCCTCACCTCCTTTCTGCTCTTCTCTCCTCCCATGATGCACCCAACCCCAGGTTTCAGCTTCCATGCTGGAGCTGTATAATGACCGGCTACAGGACCTCTTTGTGAGTCCAACTGAGGCGTTGTCCAAGCGGATCGAAATTAAGAAAGACAAAAAGGGGCTTGTATTTGCCCAGGGAGCAGAGACAAAGGAGGCGACCAGTGCCGGAGAACTCTTCGCCCTCTTTGAACAGGGCTGCGCCAACCGCCGTATAGCCGCCACCAGTATGTGAATGCTGTCCATGTTAAATGGTTTGAAAAAAACAAATACAATCCAACAGATTGATATTGCGATTTTTAGTTGATCGATATTGGCTGTACTAGCTTTTTTTCCTCTATGCTATATAATTACCTTTCACTCATTTACAGCACTGTCGTAAAGAAGACATAAACTGACATTTGGAAAGTAGGGTAACACTGAAGGGCACGTTTTTTAGGCTACATAAGCTTTTCATGACAACTGACAAACCTACATAAACATTTATTAAGGCTTTTTCAGACAAACATTGGTTGACATTACACTTCCAGATGTGAAATCCACAATACATCCACATTAACATGAGCAGCTTTTATGACAATGGAGCATGTTGAAATAAAACTTGATATATTTTTATATAGACTCAGGTCAGTTGTCACGAAGGCCTTATGAACTACTGTGCTCTACAGTAAAGGTTTCCAACAAGTGGTCTATATTTCTGCAGTATGGAATCTTTTAAACCATTCCTGCTGTTAAATTAGCGCCACATTAAATCCACTGTATCATAGGCAGACCAGCAGTGGCTGCACATACTAAAAATTAAGTGAAATTAATAAAGCCTTTTAGGTAAACTGGCAGCCTGCTTAAAATGGAAGCTCTGACTGTGCTGTGACTGTGCTGATTTGTATTTGTGTTAGTTGATACGTTTTTTGTCTTGTAACTGTGGTTTGTGAACTGTGCCTTGCTTTGTGACTTGTGTTGAATGGTAACTGTGTTCTGTTGTGACTGTGTTGAACGGTGACTGTACTGTGTTGTGACTGTGCTGAATACTAACGGTTGTATTATAACTGTGTTGAATGCTAACGGTTGTATTATAACTGTGTTGAATGGTAACTGTGCTGTGACTGTGTTGAATGGTAACTGTGCTGTGACTGTGTTGAATGGAAACTGTGCTGTGTTGTTACTGTGATGAACGGTAACTGTGCTACATTGTGATTGTGTTGAATGGTAACTGCTGTATTGTGATTGTGTTGAATGGTTATTGTGCAGTGTTGTGACTGTTGAATGGTTCCTGCAGTGTGTGCTGTGACATTTCTGTGATGTGACTGTGTTGACTGGTAACTGTGTTGTATTGTGACTGTGTTGGCTGGTAATTAGTGTCTTCCACTCTCTGCTGTCTGATAGAGATGAACGTCGAGAGTTCTCGCTCTCACCTGATCTTTAGCATCATGCTGGAGAGCCGCAACCTGACCAACGGGAGTGTGAGCTTTGGGAAGCTGAACCTCGTCGACCTGGCAGGAAGCGAGAGAGCTGCGAAGACAGGGGCCAGGGATGACCAGCTGAAGGTTTGTTCATGCCACATGAGTTATCTGAATTTAAGCAGACATTATTTAGCACAGACACTAAGGTCAAGAGACAACAGTTCATTCAGATGATGTTTATTTTTTAATTCTGTGTGTTTTCCTAAAATTTGATAAAAACAAAAACACAGTCTTTCATCTTTCAGAATCGCTATATATTGATAGCTGATAGAGTAGTATATATATATCATGTGACACTATCCATGAGCCTTATGAACTAATGAATTATAAATTCTGATTGGCCCAGTGTTGAAAGTGTGTACATACGTGTGTCATGTGCAGGAAGCCAACTCTATCAACAAATCATTGAGCGCGTTGGGTGATGTGATTTCGGCTCTGGCAATGGAGCAATCCCATGTGCCCTACCGCAACAACAAGCTGACCCAGCTCATGCAGGACTCGCTTGGGGGCAACGCCAAAACTCTCATGTTCCTCAACATCTCCCCTTCTGATTGCAACCTGGACGAGACCCTTACCTCACTCATGTGAGACACATACACACACACACACACACACACACATTCCAGGATCTGGAATGATTCAAACAAACACTTAATACTTGAACACTGCTTTCAGATTTGTTATCAATACGTGATCGGTTGGGTTGAGTTTAGGTGACTGACTCAGCATTCTATGACTTGTCCATTTATACAAACTCCTGAGAACCCCCACCTGGAAATGAAGTTGCTTATCAGCCCATTGTCCAATTACTTTTAATCCTGTATCTTTTGATCTGGTTTTATTGTTAAACTGTTTGAATTAAAGCTGGTAGTCTACACTTCTATATATCTATTAAGTAAGCTTCATTTTACAGTTTTATCTTAATAGCTTTGATGCATTTCTCAAATCAACATAAACATTTTCTTAAAACAATTTGTACAAACAGCACTACACAATGGATTCCCAGAAAATTTACTTTTACTTTTGTCCCAAAAGTAGGTATTTATTACCAGAGCAGAGTAAAGCGTAATACATTTGGATCGACAAATGTGCTTGATAATGTAGGAAACAGCAGATGAATGAGAAATGCCCTTTACGATGGCCACAAGACACTCAATGATGCGAAGGATGGACGAATTGTTTTCAATCAAGAGATCTGATTGGAGAAATGTACCAAAGCAACTGAGAAAAAAAACACCGGTGGCGTACAGAGACAAAATTATTAAAAAGCGTCACTGTCCAAATACTTATGGTGTATATTTTTTGACTATTTAGTACAGTATTCATACTGGTATGTTGTCTTTTATGGGACACATGAGTCCTTCCATGGAGGCCACACCTCACAACTTATAGGGTCTGCTGCTAACAGTCTTGGTGCCAGACACCACAGAAAATCCAGAGAGATGCTGTGCAGAGATCCCCAAAGCTCTTGAAGCTGTGAAAGGTCTATTACCAAAAAAAGCTCAGCAGCTTTTATATTTTCTCCCACCAGCAGAAAAAAGCATGACCCTGTGTGACGTGGATGTGTTTTCTATTTCAGATATGCCTCCCGAGTGAAGGCGATCACCAACCACGCGCAAAGGAACACGGAGAGCAAAGAAATCGCTCAGCTCAAAGAGGTCTGGGCTGCTATGGGACTGCGTTTCTTCAGCATGTTTATATAATGACTCAACCTGTTACAGCAAACCTTCTCTCACTTTCTGTGACTCTCTTTCTAGGTCATTTTGAGACTGAAGTCAGGACAACCTGTAGAAGAGGTGGACGTCTGAATGGACTCGCTCAAAAGGACTATTATCTCTATTCATGGAAACATATGCTAGATCCTTAAACCCTCACCAACCACTGTGTTAGAAATAAAGAAAGTAGAAACCTTGTAGCTAGGTTTAGTAGCCTCCATTACCCCATTCATCACCGGTCAGTTTTTGACCCACAGGACTGCTTTTTAGGCTCTGTGAGCACTGATGAAGAGCTAAAGGATTGCTAACACACATTGTGATCAAGAGATGAGCTATAACTGCACATCAGCAAGGTGAAGCTATAAAGGAGGGGTTGCTAATAAAGTGGCCAGTGGGTGAAATTAGACTGGTTTCTAAGTATTTTAAATGTATCGGTTGTCGCAATGTCTGTTATTTAGTGTTCAATAATAATGTATAGTTAGATTGTAATTTCGAACTACACAATAAAATGTAGTTTAAAAGTTCTATTCAACATCTGATTTTTTGGGGGGAAGAGATAAAGTGATTAATTACTATTGTTGCTGGCTTAAATATGTAGAAATTGGTTAAGATTATGAAGCTAGCCATTCTTTAGCTTGCTTTAAATGTAGCTTAGTGAGACCTTGTCAAAAATAATCATACATGGGAGAATCGCAAACATGCAAAGCAACTAACTCGAGACTGAAGACATAATAAAATGCTGATAAATTACAATACACCTAAGAATTTTGAATACTACTACACAACAGTCCAAATCATGACCTCAAACACTGTGGTTTCATAATTGAAGAACAATATCGGGCAAAATCAAAATAGAGCTGTAAAATAGGCCAATTCCAAACCCCCAAAACTGTGATGTACACCCAGCTCACTAGCGAAAGCCCTACATTGCGTCCAATTCTGGAAAATGTAAGTGTTGTTAATAGTTCAGACTCGATATCGGAAAACGGGTTCTTACATGAAGCAGGCCTCATGGACGCAGCTTTGTCTGTACCAGCGTCTCTAAAGCAATGAGACCAATGAAAGAATGAGTGCTAGGCTAAAGGCAAAACCAGACAACTGGCTCCAATGTTGTCAGCTACACATTAATTAACCTAAAACACTCTATAAATACATTCTGATGCACATTCAAAATATGAACTGTTCTGGATATTTTTTTTATTTTAACTTCATTCTCAGCAATGTACAACTTTCAGTCATTTTAGGGTCTCATTTTAGTGGCCATTGCTCTGAACACAACTGTCTTCTCTCAGGCTACTGATATATTTAATATAGTGATTTAACAGATTCATCTGCAAACAAGTCGAACCTTCTTTTCCGCGTGTTTGTCTGCCTCTGTGTTCGGGCTCTGACTGTGCGTGTCATCCTGGTGCCGTTGGCCCCGGGGTGGGCCGGGTCATTGCGTGCAGCCCAGTAATGAGAGTGCCGAAAGAGGGTGCTGAGCCCCCCTCCCCTGGATGAGCCAGCAGAGAGCCAGGGGCAATTAGGAAGTCAGTTGGCCAGTTTGTGCTTCTATTGTGGGAAAAGAGGGCTGGAGCGTGTTTGGTGCTTGGCAGGTACAGGAGGAGTCCTGGGACACTCGCTGGCACGCAGTAGGATCCCATTGCAGGGAACAGACAGGATCGGTGGCAGAGACGGGGTAAGAGCTCCTGACCTGTCGCTTCTGTGGGCCGCAGGAATCCACTAAAATTAGAGCCCCACTTTTGCTTGCTTGGGAAGAAGGGGGGGGGGGGGGCTTTAGGGGTGAAAGAGAAGCTTTTGGACATAGCTTACTGGCTCTCCTTCCCTTCCCATATATTTGGAGAAAACAGAATGACAGAATGAGAGAAGGGAATAACCCAGGCCAATACGTAGTATCATGAACATTCTGAGGACCAATTCTCCGCTGCTTTTAGCTCAAGCAGCGCTTTTTTTATTGTACCTCTCAGTTTATTTGGAACTGACAATGGAAAAGGATGCACAAGGCCTGATTTCCAACCGTTCATTGTTGGACATCCATAGAACCAATTATACTGACTGAATTCTGAACATCAGCAGAAATCCAGATTCTTCAGACCACGCTATGCTTCTCCAGTCTTCAACTGGCCAGTTTTGGTGAGCCTGTGCCCTCACTGCAGCCTCAGCTTTGTGTTCTTGGCAGACAGAAGTGGAAATCGACATGGTCTTCTGCTGTTGTTGTAGCCCATACTTCTGAGATGCTTTTCTGCCCACCACAATTATCCCTGAAGAATCCCTCTGGCATCAACAATCATGCTTCGCTCAGATATTTAAAAAGTTACTGCTAGCTTCAGATAAGGAACCCTAAGTGCCTGGCTTTACATCCAAGGCTAGTAAGTCAGCACATTTTACAAAGAAAGCCTCTGAGGCCTGCCTTGTTCTTTCCATGTGGCTTGGCAACGAACAGAAACACGGACCACACAAATTGGGCCTATAGTCTCTGCATCTGTGATCATAATGACTCCATCTTTCAATCCATAGCAAGGCCTACTGGACCAGAAGGAAAACTGGGACAAAAGACGTCTTGCAGCGGCCACTGAAGGCAGTTCTTGTGGTTTCTGTTTTTTTGCTAATTACACGCCGCTCCCCTCCCTCCTTTGGCACAATGCTCTCGTTATACGCCATCATCCTTTCATCATGGCATCTGCCATCGGAAAGAAGCTGTAGCTGGCCACCTACAGCCATCTGTGCACCATAAACACGACTGGGTTGGGCGGTAAACTTTGACTTTGGGGACAAACAAAAACAGGGCTTGGTAAGCAATTGCATACGTTTTTGCATAGCAACTGTTAACCCCTAGGTGTCACAGTTATCGATGTCCATAGTAAGTATTTAATACTTGCTGGAATAGTTTTTGTCTGTAATGATCTATTTACATTCATTTATGTACGTCATCTGCCATGAATTTTGATCTACACTTTTAAAATATAATGAATTCTGGATATTAATGTTGCTAAACTTTTTATTCACAGTTTCAACGTTTTAAACACTCTGTCTCCTAAAGCCTCAGTCTCCTATGAGAAAGCGTTTTGGCCTTCAAGCTGAAAAAAATCAGCCTACAATTAACCAGCACCCTAGATATCCATCTAATTCCATCAACTCTCTTTATGCTCATCCACCCCACCCATGCTCACCCGAGAGAGAGGAACACTGCCTTTTGTTTCAGCAAATCATTACCTTGAGCTAATAGTGAGGAAACACAGCCAACCACAGTCGCTAAACCGCAAATGTTCCAATGCTTTGAGTTGGTTTGTACGCATTACAAATCTTAAGGTTCTATTCAGAGGTGTAGCTTGGGGGGATCTTGGGTTTGAACCCCCTGAAATGTGTATTTTATGAGAGTTCGAAATCCACAAAATTCCCCACCACAAACCTCAGCGTCCAACATTTTCAAAGGAACTTACAAACAAGCCTGATGCATTTTGGAAACAAGTCCTGTGGACTGATGAATATAGACCTTTGTTTTAAGTTTATATAATAAGAAGGTTGTAGAATTTCATGAAAAGAAAACTTCTCCAACTGTTAACCATGGGGGTGGATTGATTATGCTGTGGGCCTGTGTTGCAGCCAGTGGCCTGGGAAACAATTCACCTACACAGTATTGAAAAACTGTGGATAGACCCCCAAAGAGCAGTGCAGCAAGACAGCCCAAGAATCTTGCAGAACTAGTGGCCTTTTGCAGGAAAAATGAGCAAAAATCTCTCAAACAAGAACGAAAAGACGTTCTACAGCTGGCTACAAAAAATGCTGGTACTTTTGCTCTTTCTTTGAGCCATTTCTTGATATTTTAAAACAGTAAATGGTGGAAATAAAAAAGTAATGGTTATGCTTTATTTGGAGTTCTCCTTAGGTGAACCTCTACACATCTACACATGGATTCTCCAAATAAAGTAAAGAACAGCTGGATTCAGTAGAGGTCTTTGGAAGAAGTCTCTTGATGATATACAGAATGTTCAAATGCTGCTCCATCACTGAGATGTTGTTGAGATGTTACTGAGAGTCTGATGAGTGATTATGTCATCTAAAAAGAAGCACTCCAAATAGTGTCAACAAAGTTATTCTGCTTAAAAAAATGTGTCACCCTTAACTTGGAAACCAGGTCAATTTATTACTCAACTACTATTCGCAGCAACAGATATTTTGACCAGGGATTCCCAAACTTTTGCATACAATTGTATTTCAGTTGGGTTACAAAAAAGTATAATATAAAATGCAAATTTGAGCGCAATACAATAGACACATCGTCAAATATCGGTTTGACAGATCTTCCAACACCAACACATACCCAATATGATAATCATGCATTATGTATCTGGGGGGAAAATGTAGCTGTATGTTAATTGTCACTGAATCGTCAAATTGTTGTTTATTATTTCTCTTTTTTTGTATTTTGTGTTATAGAAATTAATTAATAATTAAGCACTTTTTGTATGAAAGATGCTATATAAATAAAGATTATTGTGTTATTATTAAAAACTAACGTCACTATAACGTCAACTGAATGCTCTGGTGGTTGTTAGGTAGGTTGTGAGGCAGTTGTTAAGCATCAATCCCAAAATTAGTACCAGCTAAACTTGCACATGAAGCTCGTTAGTTGGTACAAAAGGTGCAATAATCGCTAATGTCTTGAACACAAACAGTCCGAGGACAAAATGATGTAACAGAGGTAGATGTGAGCCTGTAAAAGCTGAGCTGAGCTGTGACAGATCATGATGACCATGACAGAAATTACCTGTGTGCACTGCTTTTTACAGTAAAGGCTTAGTAAACCTGTCTGTTTGATCTGTGTCATTTGGCTGTTCGACCAGGTGTTGGCAGGGACGGTGATGACCTAACTCCGAGGGGAAATCTTGATCCGATATGGTCTGGGCTTCATGGTCAGACCGAACGTGGTGCTGAGGCTGAGCTCTTGACCCGGGGCGCTCTCGATGTGCAGACGCTGGAGGATGGTCGTTAAGAACATGAACATCTCCAGACGAGCATAACTGTCTCCAAGGCAACGACGCTTCCCCATCCCAAAGATCATCACCTTTTCAACCAGGTCTTTATTAAGATGAGCGGATTGGTTGAGAAAACGCTCAGGATGGAATGACTCAGGATCACTCCAGATCTCCCTTCAGAACACAGACAGAGAAGGAGGAATATGTACAAACATTAGACATCATATAGTACAGTACAGAGTACATTTTAGGACACAGTTAGGTTTAGGTTTCAGACATCAGGCTGAACAGTTTCAGGTCCTGGGAAAAGCATATAAATGAAATCATGCCTCAGCTTTCAGGCAAAATGCGCCATTTTGAACGGGCGAAAAGGCTTCAGAGAAGAAGCTGACCTAAGCCAAGCTTCATGGACATGGAAAAATGAGCTTCACAGACTGGGGGAAAGACAATTTTACTTCTTTTTATGAATTCTGTGAAGAACCTTGATTCGATGCTGTCATAAATGTGTGATACATCAATAAAATGTATTGTATTAATGTAATTCGCGTGAGTAATAAGCGTGAGTGTAATGAGGAAGGCCTGTATCCATCAAACCCAGTTTCCATCCAACACCTAGTCTAATCAGTTCCTTCATTAAAGTAAATCAGCTGAGCTGCTGGTGGAACAGAACTTTACACACACAGTGATACTTACGGGTCACGGTTAACTTGATACTGATTGATGAAGATACACGTGTCTTTAGGGATGAAGTATCCATTGAGAGTGATATTTTCAGTAGTGCTACATGATGACAGAATCAAAGAGACAAAACAAAAGAAGTCATCTGAATCTATTAGGATTGAACAAATGCATGTTTAAACTACCACAGATAAGACAAGGAAAGTTTATTGTCCCTCACAAATACTTAAACCCTTAGACCACTTATAACAACAATGCACACAAACCATGTAGGGGGGGTTGTTCACTATGTCCCTGTTCAAAATCTTTTGTACCCATTCTTAGCTAGTGAGTCTCCTGCCTGATGGCAGCAGAATAATGAATGATGATAGATTGGGGGGGTGGTCATTATAGACCTGAGTTGCATTTTTAGTTATATGAATAAAATGAATGATGAATAAGATCTAAAATCTGCCAATCATTCCAGTCATCAGGATGAAAATAAAGGAGGAAAGGCTCTGAGATTGGCCTTGTACATGATGTAGTCCAGGGCCAGGCCCTCCAGGGATGGGGTTCCTCCAGCCACCAGGTGTTGAAGGCACACGTCTCCCAGGGCTAAACAAGCCTAATGCCCGACACCCCCATACGTTCTCCAAAACCAAATCGGTTTGTTTTTTGCGTTTATCCCTTATAAGGCACATTCCTCTCTTCACTTCCCACATATGAATAGTGACCAGTGTCAGCGCAGCCTGGGTTTCAGCCCCCATATAACTTAGTCATTTTTGCTCAACCTTCCAGTGCCCTTACCAGTGAGGGATGGTGAAAGGCATGTATGACGCATGGCGAAATACTTCATATAAGAAGGCTTCTGTATATGGCATTTTTGATTTGTCCTCAAATCGTGGAAGCCTGTTCAGCCCAACCTGGTCATCTGAGCACAAAAACACAGAGTGAGGAAGAGAAAGTTAACAGCCATAACAGACACCTGCACTTCTTCAGAAGCAAACTTTCTTAGTAATGTATTCGTCAATACCAATATGGATCTGATCGGATGAGTGTGGGAATCTGTGTGTGTAGAGTGGGGAATTTGGATTAGCAACTATCAAAATGGGGCAGAATAGATCTGGACGACCATTAGGACTGTGCATATATAAGCAGAAACCAATCATTAGGTAGATCATTAGGAGACCCATAACCAATAATATTGACTAAATGTAATATTTTAAATTCATATTTTTATTTCAGTTAGTAATTTTGGCCAAGTGTTTTAGTACAGATAGGACTGTCAAGTTCTCGATTGTAACATGACATCTAAAATGACAACATAAATATTTTTCCGCTTGGGTGTTTTTCTGTCTATAACCCCTTTTTGTCATGCCTTTTCTTGATTGTTTGTGTGTGCTGTGTTGTTTTTGTGCTGAAAGTGAGCTTCTTGAAGTTTCTGTTGTTTTAAACATCATGGTGTTGTTATGCTGGGACAAGAGAGGCAATTGAGGAGGCTGGAGTTGCTTTACTGATGTCCATAATTAAAGCTGGGTGGAATTAAGGGCAGGCTGGAGCACAAAGGGCAGGATTATCCATGAACATAAACAAAGAAAACAAAGGAAAAGCAGGGACTTAACAAGCACAGAGCCAGAACACAAATGAGTAAATCACACCGATACACAGCAAACAGGGCCAGGAACGAGCAATGACAGAACAAGCCATGTAACACCAGTGCAAAGCAAGGGAAACACAGGAAACACTGAACACCAAAAAGAAACACCTGGGGGTAATGACAAAAAAGGACAGGGCTACAGAATGGACACAGGTGGGCAAGATGAAGATGAGCAACAACAGAAGCACATGGCATTAGGAAGATATATAATATATATATATATAAAAATATCCCCTGAACTGCCATTTCTTACCAACATTCATTCACCAACATCTTCTCATAGCCTTCCCCTGCAATGTGGGCATCAATTACTCCCATTTTCAGAGACATACTTGGAGGAGCTCATGTCTGATGACTGTTGTTAACACATGGTTTGAAGAGCCAGAGAGCTTAGAAATGTGACAGTTCCACACTCTTCAAACCTAACGCTTCAGCAGCGATGCTGGGCCAGGCCGGTGGCCAGCGCAGTAGCAATGATAACGCCACTGTATCTATGTTAACTTTGACACTCATACACTAATGCCACAGTATGTCTTTGCACCACTTCTCACTTCAATTATATTTTAAGCAAGGAGACCCAACCTCAGCTTACGCAAGACTACATCTCCTCCCAGCAGCACAGATACTTGTTAGCTTTGTGGCTAAATGTAGTGAATGTAGTCCTAGCTATTGCCGCCAAGATGGAGCTGGAGCATCTGAACAGGATACAGCTTTCGGTGGGGTGCGTGTGCAGTGTTTTGTTGTTTTACCAATCTCTTGGTAGATTCTGGCCCGGATATGTGGAAACTTGATGAGATACAGCAGACTCCACTGCAGGCCGGCAATGATGGTGTCAAACCCTGAAAGTGAACAAAAACACAGGCCCTCATTATAACATGCCTGCCATGGTTCTCACATTTTGCAATTTCAGGGCCTGTATTTTCATGGGTTTACAAATAACTGCACTCACACATGCACATTTATCCACTAAAATGGCCAGTTATTGCCAGAAATCACAGCAAGCTGATTCTCACACTATAACAATATCCCCATCTCCTACACTGCAAACCTCATCACTTATATTTCTATTTCTTAATGTCTATACATTTTTGCTTTCAGATCTCTACACATTATTATTTATTTTACCTTTATATTTATTCGTCTTGTCTTTTTAGCTTGTTTTTCATGTGAATGGACAGTCGGCAAGCATTTCACTGCTAGTGGCGCAGCTTATGACTATGGATGTGACACATAAACTTTGATTTGATTTAATCCCGTCATTCTTACAGGCTCAAAAACATTTGGACAAACTAACAACTATGTTATAATACAAGGAACATTTTAATACATGTCTTTAATACATGTCTGCAAAGTCAATGACTGCCTGAAGTCTGGATCTCATGGATATTACACTGGTTTGAGGTCAGGTGACTGACTTTTTCAGCAACCAACTGAGTCAAGCTTTGTACACTTCCTCTGTCAGTTCCTCAGTAAACACCCAGTGAGTGACCCAGTTCCTTTACCAGCCATACAGTCCAATGCCATAACAGTCCCTCCATCATGTTTGACATGATGAGGTTTCTCCAGAGCTTCAGATCACAAACTTTCCCTTTTCGTTCTCTGTACTAGTTAATCTTGGTTTTATCTTTTCAAAGAATGTCATTCCAGAGCTGAGCAGGCTTTTTACAGCAACAATATCTTGAGACTTCTAAAAGTTAAAAGACCCTCTTATTACTACATTCACATTCAGGAGTGTATTGCTGAGGTAGACCAGTCTTGTGTTGTAATCAGCATTACGTACGTAAACAAGAGAACAGTGCAGTACGGCGTAGAGCAGCTAGTGTTTAGCATTAAATGCTGTCAAAAAGGCCACATAATTGTTTATTATAATAATTGTAATTATTCCTGGGACAATTCATGGTCTAAAAAACAGTTGTGTTGGGTCTAACAAACAAACACACACACACACACACACACACACACACACACACTTAAAATCACTCCAAGAACTGCAACAGCAAACACATGCGGCCAAGAAGGATAAAAACGGCCTGGAAGCCTGGAACTCCTCCGGACTCTCCTAAAGAAACGAATCATCTGAGACTCATTACAGAACAACGGTAAACGCTCTTTAACAAACCCGCATCACTTGGAACATAAACTAACACAGGGGGATGAATGTCGCAAGCCAATAAGCAAAAAGACCCAAAAGACAGGATTTAGAAAATCTGTCTTTAGCACAGGACTATTCGCCCCCTGGCCTGTGGAACAAAGCCACAAAAAAGCATCTGGATCTGAATTTAAATGTGGATTTTTAACATTTATTTCCAGGAAGAACAATCATCGGACACCTCCTGGCCATTTTCTTAAAGGCCAAACACAAACGGCTACGCTTACAGCGTAAGTAGAGGTGTAAGGATTCACAAAATAACAGTAGGTAATCTGCTGTATTCTTAGATAATTAGCATCCAGTAATGTAGGGAGCATACACTATATGGACAATAGCAGTGGGACACCTGCTCATTCATTGATTCAAGGGCGAAATCAAGGGTTTTAAAAAGAGGATATCCTGCTTTTGTTGGGGTTATTGTCTCTACTGGAGAACTGCTGTAAGGAGCTGATTGCATTCAGCGACATTCAGCGACATCTCCACCTTTCCAACTAATCCCAAAAGTATTGGATGGAGTACCAACCATCATTCCAGAGATCACAGTTCCACTCAATGCTGTACCCCCTTGCCCATGCCTGGCATTAGGCATGGTGCCAAGAGGTTCGTGTTCACTATCTACTCCAGTGAGTCCTAGTCTGTTGGCAGTTCTAATGGCCTATTCTCTTTCAGCAATGGGTGCAAATCAAAGTAGCTCAATGCATGCATTAGAAGGGGTGTCCACAAACATTAGGACTTATATAAGTGTACTATACAGGACTGTACACCAATATGACTTGGCTTACACAGAGTTCTGCAGTTCTTTGTCCTGCCTGCCTGCTTTACCAAAGTTTCACAACGCAGCAGCCGGCGTGCCTAACCCAGAGTAGCAACGATAGATTTGGATTTTGATGCTTTAAGGACCATGTTGTATCCTTTTGAGGTTACATTTACATTGTGTATGCTTGTGCAGTACTATTTACCTTAACAGTGTACATACCAGCTACCTTGTGCACATTATACAAACTGTGCAAGCAAAGACATACAAAGTAAAATATATGTACATTTACAGCCCTTTATTTATTATTACTAAGATTTGCATGTTGGGCAATAAAAAAACAAGGTCTTCAGTGTTCAAAACGTCTTGTCTCACCTGCCCCAAAGATGTCGATGACTGTGTGTATGATCTGTGAGTCGGTGAGAATAGCTCTGTCTCCGTCCTCCTGCCGATCCTCACACAGTGAAATCAGGGCGTCTGTGATGTCCCGGATGCAGTTCTATACAAACATTAACCAAACAGAGAGTGAGTCTTCTAAAAAAGACTTTATCAAGCTCTACAATATACACAGAGTTTAGCCATAAAAATAAAACTTACTTCATACTATTTTATAGGCCCCCTTCATGCCGTCAAAACAGATCCGACCTGTTGAGGCATGGACTGCACGAGACCTCTAAAGGTGTCTTGTGGTATCTGGCACCAAGACTAACGATAGCAGCAGTTCCTTTAAGTCCTGCAAGTTGTGAGACGGGGCCTCCATGGATCACATCAATGACCCTGTTGCCAGTTTACCTGTTCTACTTCCCTGGAGCACTTTTGGTAGGTACTGTCCACTGCATACCACTGCACACCCTACAAGACCTAACTGATGTTTTGGAGATGCTCTTATTGAAACAGATTCAGATTTTGCATGTATTCATAATATTGTTAGGATTATCAGAACAGGAAATGTGGTAAACGGCCATCTTTAGGACAAATAATATGTGGATTATTTTTTATCATCTTTAAAATCATGAATATTTACCTTTTCACACAAATGAGACACAAAAAGTCACTTTATCAGAACTGAGCGAGGCACACACTGCTCTGGCTTTCACCCAGTGGACATACGCAAGGCTGTGAGATTGCGTGAGAAATGAATTTAGCATCTGCCAAAAATCTGGCAATATTACAGTAGACTTCATTTTTTGGTTAAAGCATGTGTTGTAAAAAACTGCACTTAAGCACTGCTCTAGTATTAAGCCAATACAAATTAAATCTACTGAGACAGTAAGAACTGGAATTATTAGGCAGTTCCACAAAATGCTTCATATGAAGAATAATCAGTACTACTGACCATCGCCCATTTTGAACTTGTAAAGGCACCTAAGTTCAATGGTCTGGACTCTCTGCTCCTGCTGGAGAAAACCACTACCCTCCCTCACATACCAATGGAGCCCACAGAGACTAATCTATTATTCACCATTGTTTCCTACTGCAATTTCCCATCGGCGTCTTGCCCAGTCCAAATCCCATCTGATCTAGAAAGATGTAATCTAAACCTCTGTCATGTAATGGTCTTTCAGGTCATTCTCAGTACCAGAGGCATTATGAGGCCAGTTTCAAAATAACTGTCTCCACACATACAGACGTACAGACCTAGCAGGGTGCTTCGACCTGAGGGTGATGCTGCTGCTTTACTCCATGGAGTTGTTACAGAGTGAAGGTACCTATCTACAATCTGAATTTATGGCAAATTACAGTCAACTCTACTGCTAGCTACTGTGTTCCTACACTGTTCTTATCTGAATGCTAGCTATCTATGCAAGACAACTGTTTTAATAAACTGCCAGTACAACTGAAATTCTATGTTTTTACTAGGTAGTCAGAGCGGTCAGATGACCAGAGCTCAGTGCTTTTAGGTATATTGTTGGGTAGGTCAGATCAGAGCTTCTACTGTTAAGCAAACCCCAAACGTTACTGTACACACAGCATGCTAGTATTACTGGTTATGAGCCTTCACAGTGTTAGCCTAAACAATGCTTGCAACAATGCTAATGTTTTTTACAAACAATATTGCTAACATTTCAGGTTATGAATGTTTTGACTCACTTACCTTGAATTCTGTGTATAGATATGGATGCCTGTATTTGAGGTGTTTAGATAAGTTTCGTTCTGAATGTTCTGTGACACAATTTGCATGCTGATCCCAGATGCCATTGCTTGTGTTGTTTTTTATTGCTACCACCCTTCTTCTTCACCCTTATAAGTGCAGTCTTATTATGCTGCCCCCACCCATAATTTTCAGAGAAATCACGATCTCACGTAGCTACTAGCGCTGCGATAGTTCAGATCCTTTTCATACCATAGCAAACCAGACAGTCAAGTTTTTAGAGTGTCGCTATTGACTTTGTACCAAAGTATCGATTCTCAAAGACTGTTCTACTAGAATGTGTATTTTAATAAGCTCATACGGACAGTAAAAAGCACTGCTTGACTTCAGCACCTTTGGTTGATCTGTATATGTTGAAAGTTGGTGGAAAGTTTTTTAGTCATGTTAGAGCCTAATACTAAATATGAACAGACCAATCAACTCCAAAAATCACCAATCCCCCTTTTTGTTGCACCTACTGGCATGCTCTCAGACCCCCTAGACCCAACTTCTAATGTCTTCCAGTGCATTACTTAGCATTAATATGATCCCTTTAGGAGAAAGGTTATGTGGACAACTTGTGCAGAGCTTTGTCTGCTTATTTGAGGGACTACATTTCTGCAAAACGACACAAGAAAGGTTAGTCATGCTCTATTTTCAGATTCCTCTACAGATGAACTACAGATGCTTAAATTACATGCAAACTATGTGGTGAACCTAAAGGCTCTACAGAATTAGGGTTATCTACATTATCCACAACAGTAGTGGCAAACATACGGCCCGAGGGCCGGAACTGGCTTCATAGAAGTTCTAAACCCTTTCAAATAAATGTAGAATCCATTTTCTCAACAGCGACTTTTTAATTGAGTTCGGCCACTTATTATCCACTCTCCCCTACACCGCACTGACAATGACCTGTAGGCACGAAAAGGGAGAGAGTCAAACTCCACAGCAGAAGTATCTAACTGTCTAAATTAGCTGAGAGGCAAGCAGAACCTTAATTTCAGCTGAAAGTTGTTGACACAGGGTTGGGTTTTCCAACAACAATCAGCATTTTACCTTAAAATAACAGCTTTGAAATCAAGATAATGCACCACTAACCTGTAATAAGGAGTACTGACACCATCGTTGCTACTCTGGGCTTGGCACGGCTTTAAAAAGTGGTTTGTTAAAGCAAGTGAACGATAACTATAGGGTTATACATGTCACCAGTGCACCAGTACATCCTGGTTCTAAGGCGTCTTAATGTCTTGGCATAAAGAGAATCGCTGACTGGTAAACATGCTGATATTACCACCTTATCAAAGCTGAGGAGGTGCTCCTTGATGTTTTCCTCCATGAAGCTGTTCATCCTGTGGATGTACTGCACCATCTTGCGCAGGGAAGGGCTGGGTAGGTACCGGAAGACAGGGAAGAAGTCAGCCAGGTTCCCAGACGCAAAGATCCGCAGCACCTCGTTATTAATGTTTACAATAGTGAGGAACTGTTCGTCGTTATGGCTGTAACGCTTGCTGAAGCAGAGTGCACAAGCCACGTTGGCCACAGAGATGGCCAGCAGGGCAGTTGGGTCCAGTCCTGTATCCCCTACTTTTTCTCCCTGCTCTCGCAGGGCCTCCACCATCTCCAACACCTCATCAGAGATCCGCTCCTCCAGCAGACAGGAGGAGCTAGAGTTCCGAGCCTTGGCTTGCGAGAATGTCCTTAGGGCGTTCTTGCAGATTTTCTTGTGGAGCGTCCAGGCTTCGCCATACTTCTCACTGAAAGTCATGCTGGTGCCGTCGGCCACTGCGGAGAAGGTGAAGAGCTCTGGCCGGCCTGCAAAGGCCTCGCCCTGCCGCACCAGTGCCTGTCGGATTGTGGAGAGGCCGCTCAGCACCACTACTTCCAAGGAACCCATCTTCAACCGGAAAACATCCCCGTAGAGAGCCCTCAAGCTGGTGAGGGAGAGGTGCAGCTGTTCCCCCATCTGGAAGAGGTTGCCCACCACAGGCCAAGGTCTGGGCCCTGGAGGCAGATTGGATTGCAGGGTTTTTTGATGATGGACGCGAAGGGCCATAAGGAATAGTGTGAAGATACAGAGGAAGACAGTGACACCAGACATCACAGAGCCCACTTCTGGGAGAACATTTGAATGCATCATCTGTAGGAGGTGATGAGTAAAACAGTGAATGAAAGATCCCAGCAACTGGGAAATGTGGATAATGTAGATTGCAGAGATCGATTCATTTAAAATGAACAAGACAAACATTATTAACATTATTAAAATTAAAAACACTGAACAGAACTGAAAAGTATAGTTAGTGTAGGGCACAACAGAATATGATAGAATACAAGCATATAACGTAATAGAATAAAATAGACTGGCAGAGCAAAACAGAACAGGTACCAGCAGAGCAAAAGTAAAACGAATGAAATAGAATAGAATAGAATTGGGCATAACAGAATATAGAGTAGAGTAGAATAGAATAGAGAATAGAACAGAGAATAGAGTAGAGTAGAATAGTATAGAATAGAGAACAGAATAGAATAGAGTAGAGTAGAATAGAATAGAGAACAGAATAGAATAGAGTAGAGTAGAATAGAGAATAGAACAGAATAGAATAGAGTAGAATAGAATAGAGAATAGAATAGAATAAAATAGAGTAGAGTAGAATAGAATAGAATAGAATAGAGAATAGAATAGAGAATAGAGTAGAGTAGAATAGTATAGAATAGAGAATAGAATAGAATAGAGTAGAATAGAATAGGGAATAGAGTAGAGTAGAATAGAATAGAATAGAGTAGAGTAGAATAGGGAATAGAGTAGAGTAGAATAGAATAGAATAGAGTAGAGTAGAATAGAATAGGGAATAGAGTAGAGTAGAATAGTATAGAATAGAGAATAGAATAGAATAGAGTAGAATAGAATAGGGAATAGAGTAGAGTAGAATAGAATAGAATAGAGTAGAGTAGAATAGGGAATAGAGTAGAGTAGAATAGAATAGAATAGAGTAGAGTAGAATAGAATAGGGAATAGAGTAGAGTAGAATAGAATAGAGTAGAGTAGAATAGAATAGGGAATAGAGTAGAGTAGAATAGGGAATAGAGTAGAGTAGAATAGAGAATAGAGTAGAGTAGAATAGAATAGGGAATAGAGTAGAGTAGAATAGAATAGAGTAGAGTAGAATAGAATAGGGAATAGAGTAGAGTAGAGTAGAGTAGAATAGAATAGAGAATAGAGTAGAGTAGAATAGAATAGGGAATAGAGTAGAGTAGAATAGAATAGAGTAGAGTAGAATAGAATAGGGAATAGAATAGGGAATAGAATAGAATAGGGAATAGAATAGGGTAGAGTAGAATAGAATAGAGAATAGAGTAGAGTAGAATAGAATAGGGAATAGAATAGGGTAGAGTAGAATAGAATAGAGAAAAGAGTAGAGTAGAATAGTATAGAACAGAGAACAGAATAGAATAGAGTAGAGTAGAATAGAATAGAGAATAGAACAGAATAGAATAGAGTAAAGTAGAATAGAATAGAGAACAGAATAGAATAGAGTAGAGAATAGAACAGAATAGAATAGAGTAGAATAGAATAGAGAATAGAATAGAATAAAATAGAGTAGAGTAGAATAGAATAGAATAGAATAGAGAATAGAATAGAGAATAGAGTAGAGTAGAATAGTATAGAATAGAGAATAGAATAGAATAGAGTAGAGTAGAATAGAATAGGGAATAGAGTAGAGTAGAATAGGGAATAGAGTAGAGTAGAATAGAATAGAGTAGAGTAGAATAGAATAGGGAATAGAGTAGAGTAGAATAGAGAATAGAGTAGAGTAGAATAGAATAGGGAATAGAGTAGAGTAGAATAGAATAGAGTAGAGTAGAATAGGGAATAGAGTAGAGTAGAGTAGAGTAGAATAGAATAGAGAATAGAGTAGAGTAGAATAGAATAGGGAATAGAGTAGAGTAGAATAGAATAGAGTAGAGTAGAATAGAATAGGGAATAGAATAGAATAGGGAATAGAATAGGGTAGAGTAGAATAGAATAGAGAATAGAGTAGAGTAGAATAGAATAGGGAATAGAATAGAATAGGGAATAGAATAGAATAGGGAATAGAATAGGGTAGAGTAGAATAGAATAGAGAATAGAGTAGAGTAGAATAGAATAGGGAATAGAATAGGGAATAGAATAGAATAGGGAATAGAATAGGGTAGAGTAGTATAGAATAGAGAATAGAGTAGAGTAGAATAGAATAGGGAATAGAATAGGGAATAGAATAGAATAGGGAATAGAATAGGGTAGAGTAGAATAGAATAGAGAAAAGAGTAGAGTAGAATAGAATAGGGAATAGAATAGAGTAGAGTAGAATAGAATAGGGAATAGAATAGGGAATAGAATAGAATAGGGAATAGAATAGGGTAGAGTAGAATAGAATAGAGAATAGAGTAGAGTAGAATAGAATAGGGAATAGAATAGGGAATAGAATAGAATAGGGAATAGAATAGGGTAGAGTAGAATAGAATAGAGAAAAGAGTAGAGTAGAATAGAATAGGGAATAGAATAGAGTAGAGTAGAATAGAATAGGGAATAGAATAGGGAATAGAATAGAATAGGGAATAGAATAGGGTAGAGTAGAATAGAATAGAGAATAGAGTAGAGTAGAATAGAATAGGGAATAGAATAGAGTAGAGTAGAATAGAATAGGGAATAGAATAGGGAATAGAATAGAATAGGGAATAGAATAGGGTAGAGTAGAATAGAATAGGGAATAGAATAGAGTAGAGTAGAATAGAATAGGGAATAGAATAGGGAATAGAATAGAATAGGGAATAGAATAGGGTAGAGTAGAATAGAATAGAGAATAGAGTAGAGTAGAATAGAATAGGGAATAGAGTAGAGTAGAATAGAATAGAGTAGAGTAGAATAGGGAATAGAATAGAATAGGGAATAGAATAGGGTAGAGTAGAATAGAATAGAGAAAAGAGTAGAGTAGAATAGAATAGGGAATAGAATAGAGTAGAATAGAATAGAATAGAGTAGAATAGAATAGGGAATAGAGTAGAGTAGAATAGAATAGAATAGAGTAGAATAGAATAGGGAATAGAGTAGAGTAGAATAGAATAGAGTAGAGTAGAATAGGGAATAGAATAGAATAAAGTAGAGTAGAATAGAGAATAGAGTAGAGTAGAGCACAGGAGCTTGGTAGAACAGTAAAGACAACAGAAGTACTGAATAGAGTAAAACAGAATACAGTACAGAAGAACAGAGAGGAGCCAAACAGAACAGAGAAGACGCGAGTTTAGAATAGAGTAGAGTAGAATATAATAGAATAAATGAGGGTATAACAGCATATGGTGATATGTGCTGATGATGGACATGATGTGATATGATCCAGCATGATCCAGTATACCAGACCAGAGCGGAGCAGCACAGCACTGATGAAGCAGCAGCAGCAGACTGTGCAGCATTAGAGTTCAGTAGAGCAGAGGAGAAAATGAGCACAGCACATGATAATTCAACAGAGGAGAGAACAGCACAGCACAGTGAGGATGTACCTGAGCTGTTCACTGAACACACACACACACACACACTCACACTCACCGTCTCTCTCCACCGCTGAAGTGCTGAGAGCTGCTGGAGCTCCAGTACTAAAAGCGACCCCCGGCGAGGAGGGGCTCTCCATAATCACCCCGGGATGGCTCAACTTCAGCAGCCTCGCGCCTCGACACGCAGGAAGGGACGGATCGAGCTAATAGCGGAGAGAGCTGCTCCGACATGATGCCGAAACGAGCGCAGCCTGCAGGGGGCGCCACTGACCCTCTGCTCAGGATGGCTGAAGGCTTCTGCTCCACTGAACGAGCCCAACACCACCCAGTGTTCACTTCCATAGCACGTTAACCAAACGGTCATTGTTCATCAAGCGAAATACGAGAGATAGATATTTAAAATAAATCTAAACCTGAAAACACATTTACTTACGTTTAAAATGAATAAAACTGATTATTACTAACACCTCCTTACAATTCTTGTACATTTAATCCCCGAACCTGGCTATTCCGGCATGTTTAAAGCCCAAAGACAATATTTACCTCAGTAGCTAGCTAGCTAGCATCCCACATGTTTGAGGCACGAATTTCCTCCTTTTATTCGCACAAAAGTTGGATATTTAAGCTTTTTTCGAGCCTTTACAAAGTCTAAGCACCATAAAACACCTTATTTACCTCACTTTTGTCTTTTTCAATGATTATTTCACTAAGTTATAACTCTAATTACAAACGTCTCCCTCAAATTAGCCTTTCTATTCTCCACCTTCACTCAAATTTAAGGTGGAACAGGCCATTCTGAAAAGAAGCTGGTAAAAAAAAATAAATAATAATAAACTAATGGCTGTGATTTAAGCTTTGTGAGCTGTGTATTTTCTACAGTCTCCGTCTTTTACACAGGGCTTCTGCTCCTCAGGGCTCTCAGAGAGAAGAGTCCACACGATGGCGTCGTCTGTCTACCGCCTGAGGGGGTGTGAGATTCTGACTGCCATTATCTTCTGATCCAATGCAATCATATTGACATGTTTCAGATGAATAATTAAGACATTAATAACATGGATTTGAGTGTAGTCTAACTGTCTAACTGGTCATACTGGTGGACCAGCATGGTTAGTCTGGTCATGCTGGCTGATTATTTTGGTCAGGTTGGTCATGTTGGTTGGAGTTAAACTGGTCACTGGCCAACTTAAACCAGGGATTGTTTTTTTTTGTCAAAAATACTTCCCAAAATGATTACTTTTATAATAATAATGTGCAAATCCAAAACCAGACCACTGTTTTAAAGCAACCATGAGGATGACTTCAATGTCCACGATCCATTATCATGGATGCTAGCCGTATTTTATGTACTGCTTGCCCTTTCTGTGGCATATAAGATTATCTCTTTTTCTATAATAAGAAATTTTATTTTTTACACGTTTTTTGTTTTATTAGAATCAGTTAGGCTTGCAACTTCCAAGTTTGGAGAAGGAAAAGGTATTATTCTGGACAGAAAGGACATTCCTGTCTCTGACCTGTGGTCTCACGCTCTCTCGCTCTCTCTGTTGCGCCCACTCCTTCAACACAATGTGTATTCCTGTATGTGTTGGGCCTTTCTGCTGACTTCTGTGCGCCTCTGTGTAAATGCTGCTCTGCTGCACCCTCTGGACAACCCGCAGGGCCTTGTAGACCTTTTAGAAATAAAATACTTTTGCCCTGAATCAAATTCATCAAAATACAGGAGTTTTACACACATACAGTGTTTTTATAGCTTTGAAGGGATCTACAAAAGGACCTACATATTCTACAAGTATTTTGAAACAAAGGTCAATGTTCTGGCCTTTTCTCCTTTCACATTGTGACCTAGTACCCACAAGGAATAAAAATGTGTGTACGCACACGCACACACACGCACACACACACACACACACACACACACAAAGTTTCGGACTGTCCCATTTATTCAGACTCAATCAGCACTCACCTCTCGCTTCTGGGACATGGCGCCTCCTTTGACCTGTTCAGATCCAGATCCAGAAACAGTGGAGCAGCTCTCTGTCCCCGCCGGTCATTAACCCTCCCATGCCCAGGGTAAGCTATTTTCTTTCCACCCATTTTGTGACCCAAACCCACTGGACAGGCTTGGCTAGTAGTTTAGATTTGTACGCAGTCAAACTAATTACTAATGACAGAACATGGGGCAGGATATCATTACCCAGTCCTAGTGTTTTACTTTAATAGCTTCATCGTAAACAACTGGTGTATCTGTACAGTAGGAATCCTGGTTCAACTAACCGGTTCTGGCAAAAACACTGGTCCTACTGCCTGGTCCTAGTGCAAGAACACTAGTCCTGCTGACCAGTTCTAGTGCAATAACACTGGTCCTACTGCCTGGTCCTAGTGCAAGAACACTCGTCCTGCTGACCAGTTCTAGTGCAAGAACACTAGTCCTGCTGACCAGTTCTAGTGCAATAACACTGGTCCTACTGCCTGGTCCTAGTGCAAGAACACTAGTCCTGCTGACCAGTTCTAGTGCAAGAACACTAGTCCTGCTGACCAGTTCTAGTGCAATAACACTGGTCCTACTGCCTGGTCCTAGTGCAAGAACACTAGTCCTGCTGACCAGTTCTAGTGCAATAACACTGGTCCTACTGCCTGGTCCTAGTGCAAGAACACTAGTCCTGCTGACCAGTTCTAGTGCAATAACACTGGTCCTACTGCCTGGTCCTAGTGCAAGAACACTCGTCCTGCTGACCAGTTCTAGTGCAATAACACTGGTCCTACTGCCTGGTCCTAGTGCAAGAACACTAGTCCTGCTGACCAGTTCTAGTGCAATAACACTGGTCCTACTGCCTGGTCCTAGTGCAAGAACACTCGTCCTGCTGACCAGTTCTAGTGCAATAACACTGGTCCTACTGCCTGGTCCTAGTGCAAGAACACTAGTCCTGCTGACCAGTTCTAGTGCAATAACACTGGTCCTGCCGACCAGTCCTAGTGCAAGAACGCTGGTCCTACTGCCTGGTCCTAGTGCAAGAACACTAGTCCTGCTGACCAGTCCTAGTGCAAGAATGCGGGTCTTGCTGACCAGTCCTAGTGCAAGAACACTGGTCCTACTGCCTAGCTCTAGTGCAAGAACGCTGGTCCTACTGCCTAGCTCTAGTGCAAGAACGCTGGTCCTACTGCCTAGTCCTAGTGCAAGAACGCTGGTCCTACTGCCTAGTCCTAGTGCAAGAATGCTGGTCCTACTTACTAGTCCTAGTGCAAGAACGCTGGTCCTGCTGACCAGCCCTAGTGCAAGAATGCTGGTCCTACTGACCAGTCCTAGTGCAATAACACTGGTCCTGCTGACCAGTCCTAGTGCAATAACACTGGTCCTGCTGACCAGTCCTAGTGCAAGAACTGGTCCTACTGAAAAATAAAATGTCTCAGAGGCCACTAGACCTAACACCTAACACTAACACCAGACTAACACCTGTTGAACAAGTTACCCAGGGCACTTTCAGGCACACACAGACCAGCTCTAATTAGACATGTTGCCTGGGCTAGCTAGTCATATTGGCTGTGCTACGAAAAGCCTAAGCGCTGAAGCTGAGGACCATCTCACTAGCTTAGCGAAACAGCCCCAAATTACCCTACAATGGCTACACGCTAACTTTTCATTGCTCTCTGAAGCTGAAGGACATTGCTCAAGTTCTGCCATGCATGTCACAGTGTGGAAAATGCTTTAAGCAGCTGGGAGGGGGACTTTGAAACAGCGGGCCCACTTGCCAAAAAAAAAAAAAAAAAAATCAAAGACTGCCTCTGTGGAGCAATTCATTACTTTAATTAGGGTTAATTAACAAGGTTATGTTGTCCGGGCCTGGGACTAATTCCAACAAAGACGGGCGGTATAGGCTAAATCCAAATCGGGGAGGCGGCAGACGGAAGTATGTGGTGCCATTGTCGGAGAGAGACAGCAGAGCAGCGGGGGGCGCTCTAATCAAACGAGCATCCTCCCAATTACTGCCTTTAAAGTGGAGCGCAAGACCTGGATTTGGGGCTAAGTCCAGGCCCTGAAAGAAAGATAGGCCTAGAGAGTGGGAAAGATGGAGAGTGAGAGAGAGGCTGATATAGTGTCTAAAAAAAAGAGAAAGAGGGGGAGAAGGAAAGAGTTAAAAGAATGACAGGGAGGGAGAACAGGGAGAAATGGGGGACCCGAGAAAGGGAGCAGTGGAGAGAGCGTAATGAGTTTGGTGAACGCGTGAAGTAAAAAATAAGGCCCCAGGAGGAATCTCCCTGCTTGGAAAAGAAAACGTCAGCATTGGTTTAATTGGAAGAAGGATTAGTGCAGTGCAGAGAGCCAACGCAGACGCAGCAAGGTGCTTCACGGTGCCCCTTGCTTACCATGCTAAGAAGTGGTCAAGAGGGGGAGCAGAAGTTGAGAGCTGTCTGAAGGGTGTAGGAGCGGTTTTGGAGAGCGGTGATGAAAAACAGCCATTCAAGCCATTTTTCAACTGTGGTTCTGAAGGTAAGATGATACACATGTATTAAATTTCCTTTTTCATAATAATCTACATGTTAGTACTACCAGTAGACAGTAAACGATAATAGCGGACCTCACTACAAAGTTGTAAGCTTGTATTTCGAGAAAAGAAACCTGCAGGCTTAGCATACTGTACATTTCTCATTTTGCCCTCCCTTCTTAAAGTCCTCCTGTTTACACTGCAGCTGTAGTATTGATTTCGATGGAATTAATGACTGATGATTTTGATCATACACTGATAAAACTGATGTAAATGATGGTTTACTGTACCGTACCTTCACGCAGACACCAGTGTATTTCCTATTTACAGAATAAAAGACAGTTTAACCTTCACACCAAGTCCGGCGTGGTTTTGCCATCAGTGCTAGAAACTCATAAATGATATAGTAGCTCTCACAAATTTCCACTCTGTATGTGTTTCTCAGCTCCTTGTCCCTCTTTGCTCTCTTTAATTGCACCCCTCCACACAAGCTGCAAGCTCATTAGCGAGGGAAGCTAGCTATAGTTTGCTATAGGGGACATGAACAGAACAGGATGCACAGAGACAAACTTACAAAAGCGCCTTCAGAAGGTCACTGTAAATGTGCTGACCGCTATTTCCCAGATCCACCACATACTTTCTTCAACCTCTGCATTTTTACAGTTAGAGTGTTGCTAACGTTGCATAAGCTTTCGTGAGCTGTGAGCTGTTCTGCCACCATCTTCATGCTCACCATCATGGAAAATCAATTATTCTTCCTCCAGATATGAATAACACTGCCCTGAATTTGGAAAATGGAGGCAGTCACATTAACCACCATCACGGCTCGAACAGTGACCGGGGGATTCCAGCACCTGTTGCTGAACTGGACATCAAATACACCAAAGTAAGTGAGCATCGTTCCTCAATTGCTATGCATTGGCTAGAGGGGTATAAAGCCCCCCAGCATTGGAGCAGTGATTGAGCTCCATCCAGTTATTTCATGTGGTATAATGTCTCTGATTTCAGCCCAACAGTAGCAGCTTTAGTGGATCTGGGTATCGAACCCACAACCCTGTGACCAATAATCTAATTGATCTAGATCTAACCTCTGAGCCACCACTGGCCCGCCTGAATAAATGTCATGATTACAATGGCAATATCATGACATTTACAATATTTACAATATTTATGTTCTTACAGTGGTTGTAATGTCCTTTTAATCAACATAGAACAATCAAAATCAACCTGATATAGAAAATAAAATTAAAAAAATAATATAAATAACCTAATATGAAGTAATAATAAAATAATAACATTAACCTGTTAGAAAAAAATCATTTAAAAAAACTGTTAGAAAATAATAATAAATTTAACTTGTTAGAAAATAAATATAAATTAATAAAACCAAATGGATATGAAGGAATAATAATATAATAAAATCGGTCTGTTAGAAAAAAATATATAAAATCAACCTGTTTAAAGACAATAATAAAATAATAAAATCAACCTAAAATAAAATAATAAAATTAACCTATTATAAAATAAAAATAAATGCTTTTTAAAAATTGGGTTAATATAATGTAATATAAAATAAAAGAGGGGGTATTGTTTGAATATTAATAGAAATCCAACTGTATGTCAGCACTCACATCGGCACTCGTTTGGTTGTTTGGTTGCAGCTGTTCATCAATAACGAGTGGCGTGAGTCGAGCAGTGGCCGCAGGATGGCCGTGCTGAACCCGGCTACAGGGGAGTGTATCTGCGAGGTGGAGGAGGGGGATGCAGTGAGTCTGGGAATTCTACACACATTTTCTTCCACGCAGTTTCACCTATAGTTCACGACATGCAAGGATTAGGCCTGAAGGATTCAACCATAACGTTATTACAATGATTTTATGAATGATGTAGGAAATTTGAAATGGAACGCTTCTACAAGTCAGATTTCCGACTCCGAAGGTCGCAAGGGCCTCACCGATCCCGAGTCAAATCAAAGATGGCTGAACCGCTATAACAGTAATAAAAGCAGTACCTGTTATCAAGCACCTGTTATCCAGGTTTATCAGCACTTGTGTCTCTCTGTGTCTCACTAAATCAGCCCTATACACACAGTCCTATGTCCAACTTCTATCTGTGGATGCATTTTCATTAAGTTCCATCAGTACCAGGTGACACCACTAACAATGCTAACCTTGGACAATGCTAGCAATGCTAACCTGAGATAATGCTAACCTGGGCCACAAAAAGTGGAGTCTTTAGCTAACCGGTTTTTGAACTAGTGTACACTTATCTGAATGTTTGGAAAGTGGTCAACTCAGCTGAGGCGTCCTTCCCACTTTTTGCGGTAAATGGAACGCTACACTACTGTTAGCGCCCAAACGCAGTTTCCAATGCTAACACCAAGCTAGCGCTATTGTGTAATGTATAATATTCATTTTATATATGTTATTGTTTTGTAGGTAAATATATGTACCACTGTAGTCAGAGTAGGGATATTTTCTTTTAAAGACTAAAAATGAAATTAAAATATGTCCACTTGAATTCCCAGGTCTCGCATTTTTAAAGTAGTTTCCCATTAATTTACAGTAGTTACTGATAGACATGATTACATAGAATTACGTTAAGATTATGATCGTCACTGTAGAAGCCGGTCACCCCGGTCACTGGGCCACTCACTGGTTTTCTGCTCCACAGGAGGACATAGACAAGGCAGTGAGCTGCGCCTGGAGAGCCTTCCAGCAGGGGTCGCCCTGGAGACGCATGGACGCTTCGGACCGAGGGCTGCTCCTGAACAGGCTGGCTGACCTGGTGGAAAGAGATCGCCTCCTGCTGGCTGTAAGACTGTTTTGTCCTGTAAATATAGACAATAATATACACACCAGTCTGCCATAACATTAAAACCACTGACAGGTAAAGTGGACAAAGGTGATTGTCTGGTCCCAGTGGGATATATTAGGCAGTCAGTTCTTAAAGACGATGTGTTGGAAGCAGGACAAATGGGAAAAAATAGGTGCTATAGACAGAATGCTGTTTGTTTCTGTACAGACTATGGAATCCATGAACTCTGGGAAGTTGTTCCTAACGGCCTACTTTGTGGATCTCATGGCCAGCATAAAGACGTTGCGGTATTACGCAGGCTGGGCGGACAAGATCCAGGGGAAAACCATACCTGTAGGTGAGTCAGGAGGGTGGGCGTCAATTCTTGCAAAAAATTGAGGGAGGCTCCCTCAGTGCTACCCTCCTATTTCCTAAAGTAATACGCACCTTTTGTTTTGAAGATGGAGAGTATTTCACATTCACACGACATGAACCAGTCGGAGTGTGCGGCCAGATTATACCCGTAAGCAGACGCCATCTTTGTTTCAAAGAATTACACTGTATGGACAAAAGTATTGGGACACATCTTAATCATTGAATTCAGGTGTAGAGCATCTGCTGTTAGAGCTGCAAAGCTGGACCATGTGCATGTTAATGCCTATGGATGTAGAAGGGGTGTAATAAAAGCTTCTGTAAGTGTAGTACTGCGTAGTTCTCCCAATACTTATACATCATGTATATGTGCCAGAAGGCCCAAGAAGGGTTCCCCACTGAGCTCGTTCTCAGTTTGACATTGTTCTCGTTCCAGTGGAACTTCCCTCTGATGATGCTGGTGTGGAAGATCGCGCCGGCGCTGTGCTGCGGCAACACGGTGGTCCTGAAACCGGCTGAGCAGACGCCCCTCACTGCCCTACACATGGCCAAACTCATACTTGAGGTAGTAACAAAGCTCAGGGATGCATGTATCCTAAATTAGTAACAGCAGATCTATAAAATGTTGGGTAAAAAGTTTTGTAACTTTGCTTGCTCTGTTCAACAGGCAGGCTTTCCTCCAGGTGTGGTTAATGTTGTGCCGGGGTATGGGCCTACTGCTGGAAACGCCATCGCCCACCACATGGACATCGATAAAGTGGCCTTCACCGGATCCACTGAGGTCTACATACACCTTCTTGGAACACACTGAAGTGCACCTTGGGGGGTAGTATGATCAGGACTGCTTTGCTGTGTGTTTATGACAGGTGGGAAAGCTTGTTCTGAAAGCCGCTGGTGAAAGTAATCTGAAAAGAGTCACCCTGGAGCTGGGAGGCAAAAATCCCAACATCATCTTCGCTGACGCAGAGTGTGAGTATGCACCGAAGACAAGGGCCGGAGGTTTCCTGTGCTATAAGTGTTTGAATATATATATAAATATGTCAATGTGACTTGCTCCCAAATAAAAGTACAACATGACCATATTACCCCATGACAGTGCCTCCACCATGTCTGACAGATGAAGTGATAAGCTTCAGACCATAAACCCACACAGCCGACATGTTTGCTACGTTTACAAAGAGTGCCTCACTCCATGCTGGTCGTGGATTGTTTGTCGTCTTCAAAAATGTCATTTTATCAATTATTTGGGCTTTTCAGTAATTCCTAAACAGTGCACGTTAATAATATTTTTGTTAAACCTCTTGAATCACATCTTAATTGCTTCATTATAAATCAGTTTCAAGTCAGAGGGCCAAAGAATCCCAGATGCCCAAATGTGCACTTTACATTTAGGCCTCATGGCTGGTTTGGCCCCCTGAAATTGCCATGGCTTTGAGACTTGGCTTTTTTTGTTGTTTTACCAAATTAAAATATAAAAAACATCTAAGGAATGGCAAATTGCACAATGGTGTGTTTTTTCAGTGGAGCATGCGGTGCAGCAGGCCCATCACGGACTGTTCTTTAACCAAGGCCAATGCTGTCTGGCCGGCTCCAGGGTCTTTGTGCAAGAGTCTATCTACGATAAGTTTGTCCATCTCAGTGTGGAGAAAGCTCGCAAGAGGGTCCTGGGAAACCCTCTCCTACCCAATGTGGACCAGGGACCACAGGTACAAAAGACCTCTCTTCCACACCCACTTTAATGCCTTCCTAACTACAGCTAGCATAAATGCTAGGTAGGGTTGTCTCCACTTAAAGGCGCTGTATTCGATTCTGAATTTAACAACAAAACAATCACACAGCTCCCACGCCACTGCTTCGTTCTGTGCACGAGCATGGCTGGAATCGTGTTATGTTTCTTAGTCCTTTTACAAAGCCAGGGCTGAGTACGAACACCAGACTTTTTCCAGCGTGCAAACAGACCTTCACAGAATTTTACAACAAGTGTACTGGATTAAAATCATATACAGCTCCTTTAATTCCAAAATGCAGTTTTCCATTGCAGACGTTCTCAGCCTCTGAGCACTGTGATCACTCATGGACAGGATTTATAGGAGATATAGGTCTAAACACTTACCTGAACAATCCAGTTAATATGGGTGTTGTCCATCCACAGTTTAACAGAGCTCCTTGTTTTGTTGCAGATTGACAGGAAGCAGTACGATAAGATCCTTGCGCTGATCGAGAGTGGCCGACGCGAGGGTGCTCGACTAGAGTGCGGCGGGTGTCCCTGGGGTCAAAAGGGTCTATTCATTCAGCCCACTGTCTTCTCTGAAGTCACAGATGACATGCAGATTGCCAAGGAGGAGGTACACAGATACAATTAACATAATAATAATAAGAAAAAATATATATCAACTGGTTACAGAAATTAGGATTATTTCTGTAACCAGTCCAGCACGGAATGATCTGTTTGTGTGGGCTGTCGTAGATCTTCGGGCCAGTCCAGCTGATCCTGAAGTTCAGGAGCGTGGAGGAGGTCATCCAGAGAGCCAATAACAGCCAGTATGGCCTGGCAGCTGGTGTTTTCACCACAGACATCAACAAAGCCCTGTTCGTCTCCTCCGCACTGCAGACAGGCACTGTGTGGTATGACCTGTTGTATATGTCCCTTTTGGGCCAGATTCAGGAAATGCATTACCAGATTTACAGTGACGTTAAGAGCAAACAGTGTCACTGTAACATGTTTTCTCATTCATACACTCACAACTGTGGTGTGTTTGCATGATACGTGAGAATGACACTCTTTTCCCTCATTTACACATGCCATTAATAATAAAGTTTGTGGCAGGACACCGTCCTGCAAAAAATTACCGCCTGAATTGGATTTGTATTCATTTATTTTTTGCACAGTTTTGCCCATATTTGGTCTTCTTCAGTACCTGAGTAGTATACATATATGCATCCCTAAGTCACATGATCCTACCAGAGCTGGAAAAAATTTGTGCGGCCTATAGGCACATATATCAGCAATGTCATGCAAAAATCTATCTCTCTAAGTGGCTCAGCAGTCTTTTGTACTGGACCAATGGCCCGGGAGTCCATGGAGTCCGCCATAGACCAAGACAGTACAGTTGGCCATGCTCTTTCTGGGTGGGTAGATGGCGCTCCTTTTCCTCATCACTCTAAAAGTAATGTTGGCCGGTACAGGCGTCTATTAGCTGGTGTGGCAGGTCTAGAGACCCGGCACTTTGCTGAAAGCTGGAATAATCTGACATAGTACTAGGGGAAGCTACGAACGGGTGAGTTAATTGTCAGTACCAAATTGTGAGAAAAGGGGATTTGATAAACAACCAAAAAAAAACTTCATAAACGATTTTATTCAATTTGTAGCATTTCTATCGGTTCTTTCATCATGGAATTGTGACACAATGTAAAGGACAGCTGCAGTTTTTAAAAAGATGTTAAGATGTCAATTAAAAACAATCAACAAAGACAAACATACAAGTCCCAAAAGTGGCAATATGTAAACTAATACTTTTTTTTACAATGTTCCAGGGTGAACTGTTACAATGCAATGAGTGCACAAGCTCCGTTTGGAGGGTTTAAGATGTCCGGCTGTGGGAGAGAACTGTGAGTATGCTCTGCTGTAACTCAAAAACATCCTAGCTTTCATAACATTTAGGGTCCATCATTTGGGCATTTAGGGTCCATTAGTGTCCATCAGCACCATTTATTGCCAAGAATAAAGGAAAAATGAATTGACTGACCTCTAAAGGATAAAAAAAATCTACTCTGATGTGAGTCATTTTTATAATTGTAGTTTTTTTTAGGTTAATTACGATTGTAAATTTGTTTGAGAAAAAAAAGCATATTACATTGTGTTGTTGTCTTCCAGTGGGGAGTACTGCCTTCAGGAGTACACTGAAATCAAGACTGTCACAGTAAAGCTCCCACAGAAGGACTCCTAATATGCTGGCAGCTCCACAGTTTTTGAAAACACTGCAACTCTATGGATGCCTGTTAGTCACACTGACTTTCTTTTACATTTCTGCACAACACCTGCTCAGACCTTACATGTCTACACTTACGTTCACAGTAAGAGGCCAGTTATGCTCTCTTGGGACTCTCAGCCATGGATCAGAATCTCACAGGGTTTCTTTGGGAGAGTTGAATAACAGGGCTAAAAATAACAGAGTTGAGTTTTTAATTAGCATAGAATTAGCAAATACACAGTGTGGAGCATAGTGTGGAGTATGAAATAGCATCCATGTTCAAAGATGACGAATCGTTTACTTAAAATGATTATTTTTTTTAATGAATATTTGTTTCTAGTCAATACTAATAGCCAGGGATGCTGCCCCATGGAAAGACATTACACGGGACACCCACAACTCTTAATAATAATACATCTTAATAATACATTTTTAGGGGCCCTGTCAATTGTCCAGGCCCGTGGAATTGTCCGAACTTATCCCTCCTCATACGGCACCCCTGCTGATAGCACTGTAACTATCTAACTGTAGTGATTATTTAAAACCTATTAAAAGTGTAAATCCAAACTGCAGTCTCCATCATTCATTTTTAATATAGTTCTAAATAAGAGTAAACATTGTAATGTGTAAACTATGTACAAATAAACACGGCAGTAACAAAAAGAATGATCCCTTTTGAAGCATGAAATTCATTTCAGGTACACACGTCCATGTGCTGTGTGTGTGGGTGTACTGTACGTCCCTGTGGAGTCTCTGCGTTGTGTGGTGCACTGTGCACTGTGTCCTCTTACTTCTGTGCTTCTTCATGCAGTCTCTTTGTGTTGTATGCAACTTTATCGCATCGGTGGAGGTCCTCCTCTTCCTCTGCCTCGGCCTGGTCCTGGTCCCGGAGGCAGCCCGCGCCCGGCCCCAGGCAATGGCCCTGGAACCCTCGGGCCCGGCGGGCGGGTCACTGGTGCCCGGGGATTTGCGGCAGCCAGTGACACGTCCCTCTGAAGGTTTACTCCCTTCCCGCTGGCTGCCGTCCCAGCTTTCCCCGTCACCTTCGGAGATTTGCTGGCAGGGACTTGGCTAGCTGGATTCTCTGAAATTCAAAAGCAAAACAAACAAACAAACAAAAAAGAGGGTAGATATTCAACTGCACTGATTCTGAGATGTTACAGTGGTTTAAACTGATTATAATTACGTTATAAAGCGATTAATTGGTTCTTCCAGCAATTCCATAGAAGAACAAATAGAAAAAACACTAGAAGACTGTCTCTTTGGCTACAGGACACCTACCAAACCATGTAGGAACCTACATATGAACTTATTCCATATGAAGTCAATCCTTTATGACAACTGATGCTGATTGAAATAAGCCTTTATAAGTGTTTATGTAGGTTTATGGCAGTTGTCATGAATGGCTAATGTAGGTGTCCTGCAGCCTTTTGGTCCAGATGGTGGATTTTTACTCCAACCCAACTTGCAACACAAATTGGGCAAAGATTTTTGAGAACCACTGCTCCAAAGATCACTAAAATTCACAACAAGCTTTAATAAATTAAGCTCTTTGTGACATTTGTCTGGCCACAAGAGAGCGCTATAGCAGTATTCAAGCAAAAGTGCATGACTGTTCATTTAAAAGCAAAGAAAAGTCTCAGTGCGTCTCGTAATTCGTAGTTTGCATTAAGTGTGTAATCCAACCACACCAGGGCAAAGTAACCTACATGTGTTTATTACCTGGCCCAGGTGTTGGGAGTTTGAAGAGGATAAGTGTCCCTGTAGACTGGACTTGGACAAGGAAGCTACATATTACCACAGACATTAATTTGAAGCAACTGCCCACTGGCCAACTGTTAAACACAGTGGTGGTAGCAGCATGCATTCCTTTGATGAATATTAAACAAGTGCTACATAACACTGACTGCTCATGACAGTATATGACATCTATCATCACATATTAATGTCAATGGTGCTTTTCCATATTCCTTTGAATGAACAAAGCAGAGAGGTAGGGGTGCTGACCTGGTTCCTCTGCGGAAGGTGGTGGAATCAGAGACTTGTTGGGCAGAAGATCCTCGAGATCCTTCATAACCTGGTTGGTGCTATCCTTATTGTTCCTCCGGTTCTTCTCCTCATCTCTTTGCTAAAAACAAACAAGACGGCTGGAGGGTTTCAGCTGGAATACATCGTTACAGAATGCTAGGCTGCTGAGTTTTCGAACCGTTACATGATCAGAATGAGTCCCTGAACTTAAGTTCAAGTCCAATTTCACTCAAGTCCAAGTCCACTTAAGTGGTTTAGATTTTTGCTCCAACCCAACTTGCAACAGATTTAGCAAAAGAGAGTTGGCAAAAATGTAGACCATCTGGAAGATCCCTGAGGACCAATTTGAGTCCCACTGCTCTAAAAACAGACACAATTCAGGCTTTCAGACTTTCAGATGGCTACTGCTTTTGTTCCAGCTATGCTCTGCTATCCTATGAACTTTAGTACATGTTTGTAACCCTAACCGTACGTGATGAAGCGTTATTAACCACATAAAGTCTATTAGGGATTACTTGTGCATGATTACTTGTGATTAAGGCATGTAGGGAGCACCATGTTAACGGTTGTGGTAAAAGCTGCTAATGCAGCTTACATTACTTGTCAGCTGTATTAGCCTCATAGCTAAAGAAGTACAATTTGGTAGATTGGCTGATCGTGTCAGGACTAATTTTAGAGCAGGGACCTCAACAGGACACAGAATCCCAGTGAACTGGTTTGGCATGGAGTTGCTGTACTATGCCTTAGTGACTGAAATAGCATTCAAACTTACTGTATGTATTCACCAAATTATCAAACAAAGTCCTAGTAAGAATTATAAAAATAATGTAAAAGAAACCATAGACCAGTTATTAGTTAATGAACATACTGCATATAATATAATAGTAAATGTCTGAGGGTGGTACACACCATTTGCATCTTCCTCTTCAAATCCACGTTGGCTTTCTGATATGCCTTGGAGACTGTATTCAGGTAGTAAATAGCCAGCCTGCACAAGAACAGTCAATAAATGCATTCCATAGAACAGCAAATGCAGTTGGAACAGCTAGTGAGTCTAAATACCTTGGAATAGGTTAAGCAAACAAATCCATAATATATATAATATATATATTATATAAAGATATAATCCACATTTGCAAGCTTGCAAGTTTGCATACTTTCTGTGATTTTGTTTTGGCTGTTGGCTTCGAATAAGCGATCCAATACAGCAGGTGCTGTTTTATGGCCACTCTATCCTTGTTAGCATTGTCCCAGGTTAGCACTGTTAGCAATACTACTTGATAACAGCGTATTATGCTGTATTTTGCGCCTCTAAATATCACAGAAATGCATCCACAACTAGAAGTTGTAGAGTTCTGTGTATATAGAACTGATTTAATGAGACACAAATAGATAGACATGCTAATAAACTGTATAACACTACTACTTTAATAACTGTTAATGTACGCTGCGGCCAGCTCAGATTTTAGACTCAGGGTTGGTGAGGCTCTCCCGACTTTCAGAGTAGGAAATGCCACTTGTAGGAGCGTTCCATCTGAAATTTCTTACTTGGAACTAAGAAAATCTGACATCCTCGTTCAAATGGAACGCAGCAAAAGGATCCATATGTGTTCCATTCGCTAAATAGGAAGAGAGGCAGGCAAACCGTAGCAAAGAGGTCACATTTATAAGCTAAGATGATGGTGTGTAGCATTACGGAACAACTATAACCAGTTACCAGAACAATCACGCTATTAGATTTCACACCAGCCCACTTTTTCAACCTCTATAGCACGAGTTGAACTAATCATTAGCTAACAGGCTAATCGGCTGAGGTTTAATGGATTTCTAAAAGGCTGTTCAGGTCCTCCATGCATAACTTGCAGAGCTTGTTGCAGATTCAGACGTCAAGAATCAACAAGATCATCAGTGCTTCTTTGGTGGGTTTGAATCCAATTGCACATGCAGCTTTTTGCCGTTCACACTGCAGAAAAAATACTGCTCAAACTGGATGTGCTAATAAACAGTAGTAGTTAGTTTACAACCAGCTAACGTGTAGTCGTAGTATGCAATGTATAAATGAAGCCTGTTTAGGCAGACTGCTGATATCTACTGTCTACTATAGCTTAAGGAACAAGAGTTTATGCTAGCACAGCCTGCTAATGTGAGGAGTATGCTAGTGTACCTTGCTAAAATGGCACACACAGAGAGCAAACAGGATACTTTCACTAAAAACTCACACCATAAGAAGCACAATGGAGATAATGAGTCCTGGGTTGGAGGCGTAGGTGAAGATGCTGGCCATAAAAGGAGGAAGGTTCTGGATCGTCTCAATGACCACATCGTACATCTTCTCTCTCCCACTGTTCACAGGACGATCACAAGAGTTTAGACAAGGAATCACAAGGTTTGATTTTTTATAAATTTATATAATTTATAAGTTTTTGTTAAATATAAAATGACACTGTAATTTGTTAAGTGGTGCTGTTCATCAGAGGTTGTATTAACCTAGTTATGTAAAATCCTCAAATTCAAAGAGGGTGTACTGTGTTTTTCACATGACTGTACATGAAGCACATTTAATACTAGTGTTGAATAGTTTAAAGAAATGATGAAACCATTCAGGAGCTATTTTGTACACATCCCTCTCCATTTTTACAGACTCTAATTGGACAAACTAACTAATTATGCATTTAAGGAGTATTTTTAATACTTGGATGCATATTTTTTGCAGTCAATGACTGTCTGAAGTCTGGAACCCATGGATATCTCCAAGTCTCCAAATGCTTTGTCAGGCCTTCACTGCAGCTGCCTTCAGTCGCTACCTGTTTGGGCCTAGAGTTTTGTTTTTAGGATATGAAAAGCTGCTCACTTGGATTAAGGTCAGGTGACTGGTTCTCACCTTTAGGGTTGCTTTTACTGAGTGTTTTGGATCATCATCTTTCCTAAAGCTATAACAACATACCTTTTCCTGACCATTTTACAACAGGGCTAAACACACACACACAGGTGGACACTCGCTAGCTGTGTGTAGGTGTGTGTATGGGACCTGAAGGGTCCGCAGTCGAAGGACGGGGACATGGTCATCATGGTGTAGACCACAGGCATCAGGCTGAGGAACAGTACAAGCAGCAGGATGCCCATGTAGAAGTTGTTGGAGCGGGAGGCCTTGAACACTCTCTCATGAGGAACGTTACTGCTCATCACCGCCCAGCACTGGAGGTACATGGAGCTCACCAGTCGCAGAATATTTATGCCCACCAGCCCTGGGGCGTAGAAGGCACCCATCCTAAAAAAGCACACACAGAAATACTGATGTCCACACACAAATTCCTCACCTGACTCATTTCTTTCAAAAGTAGTCTGTTTTAGCTTCTGATCGTTCATTTTTAGCCGCATTAGCCTTCGAAGCTCCAGTGCAAATCAAGAATGCAACCTTAAGCCCTGACTTCTGTTAAATACAGCTAAGCGCTGTAAGCTGCTTGTTCTTACCAGATCATTCCCTGGTTGAAAATGAGGCCAAGGACATTCCCACTGATGTCAAACTCTGCATATGAGGGCTGCAAAAATACACACATCAGTTCATGAACAGCATATGTGTGATGGTATACTGGGGTACAGGATGTTGCTCTCTTTCTCTCTCTGACTGTCTCTCGTTCTGTCTCTCGGTAATTAAGTGACCTGAATGGTGTCGTATGTCTCTGTGTTCCTGTGGTTGTTAAGTATCACCTAACATGCTAGCACTCAGAGTGATATGTTAGCTGTGAAGGAAGGAGCGTTGTGCGTGTGTGTTGGTATGTGTGTGTTGGTGTGCATTTAGGGATTAAATATTAAGGGAAGAGAAGAGTATACACAGTATAGAATGCTAGTCTAATCTGTCAGCGCTCTCTTCAGTTATTACATTACAAGTTATCATTGACCATCACGAAAGTAACACAGACTCACAAAGCCAGCCTCCAGGTCCCAGCACCAGCAATAGTTGAGGAAACGCACAATCACTGCTCTCATGAAGTCTCCGATCAGGATGGTCAGGTAAGTCACCTGGATATCCGACACTGTGAGCTTCACAAACTCCTAAATGCAGCAACAGGAATAAAGAATATAGAACATCATCATAACAAACCCATCCCCTCTTCTAGTCATGCTCCAACACTAAGAGGGTGAAGACTACATGTGAAGCCCGCCATCACCTCTTTTCGAACTGCCACTAGGTAGGAAAGCATGCCAAAGGAAAGCAGGGTGCCCCAGCTCCGATACACAATACACAGACGTCTGTGTTGACGAACATCACACTAGGAGTGATGTGGGGAGGAAGTGCCATCAACCAGCCCCCCATGAGAGAGCAAGGTCCATTGTGCTCTCTCTGACTTCGACTGCTGATGAGACTCAAACCAATAATCTTGGTTTTTACTTGGTTAATTATAGTGGCACCGGCCACTGCGAGTGGTATTATTGTGGCATATCCCAAAAGTATTGGATGGAGCACCATCCATCATTCCAGAGATCACAGTTCCACTGCTCCACAGCTTAATGCTGGGGGGGCTTAATACCCATCTACCCCATGAGGCATGGTGCCAATAGGTTCATGTTTTTCAGCTACAGACAGTCCTATTCTATTGGCAGTGCCTCTCTACAGGGACTATGTGTGTGTATTTGCCAGCAATTTAATGCTGAACGTCATTTGAAGGGGTGTCCACAAACATACGGACATGTATGTATATGTATATATTTGTGTTCTGTAACAATAACAGATGTTGGTAACACCTACTATGCCCACTTCGGTCTCCCAGCAGGGGCCCCTGATGACATCAGCGGGGGCTATGTCTGGCGGGGGGATGTTCTCCGTCACATTGTGATACAGTGTGTAGTTAGCGTAGTACTGATTCAGAGCCCAGATCGTTTCGTTCTTTATCACCTTCTCCTTCTCCAGCTGCAAACCAAAAAAAATAAAAAATTCAGGTTTCATTCAGTCACTTTGCTACAGGCGTATAAAATTAAGCACTTAACCATGCAGTTTGCCTTTCCACACATTAGTGCTAAAGAGCTCGCTGAACTCCAACGTGGTTCTGTAATAGGAGCCACCATTGCAACAACAAGTCAGTTGGTGAAATTTCATCCCTTCTAGATCTTCCACCATCAACTGTGAGTGCTGATTTCTTTTCTCAGCGCCTCTTTTCCAACTGCCACTGATGCAGCATTGTTGGGCAGCCAACTTGGATGAATGAACTGGATCCATATTTACGATACAAATTGTGCTCTCTTGGACTCTGGCAGCGATCCTCAGTTCATAGTGACGGTGTCTTAGTCCCCTGGACCACTCAGCACTCTTAATAAGCATATATAGTGGCACATTCATTCAGTGGGTATTCTTTGCTAATATCCAGATAGCTATTTATATATAATTTGTTTAATCTCAACTACACTGATCAGGCCTATTCAACGCTGATCAACCTGTAACCTGGGAATACACATACAGAATGCGGCCCAATGAGAGACATCCAGACCAGCAGAGAGACAGACACATGCTTTTTGTTAGGCTGGCTGGGTTGGCTTTCGCTCGCCCAGAGAAAGCATGAGCCTATCATACCTTCTCATTGACGTCATCAATCAGGGCGAACAGGAAGGTGTAGAGGTTTCCCAAGAAGAGGGCAAAGATGCGGCCTAACTGCCATTTCAGTGCAATGCGAGGGTGATAATCCTCCAGCTCTGCGATGGTCTCAAACAGAGGCGGACACACCAAGCCCAACAGGGACATCACAAACTCCACCTGAGGGTAAAAAAATCCACTCAAATAAAAGTAACCTATACTAAATATAATAAATAACAGAAAAAAATATAACAAAAATCTGATAAAGGCTGTACAATTTGATTATCAAAATGTACATGTAATGATTATCATTTTGGAACAAGACGCTTCATCGACTGTCTTAAAAGGGGCATGAAATTGAAGGTAGATCATTCCTGGAAGGAAACAACAAAAGTCGAAACTGAAAGTCGAAAATATCAGAAAAAAAGATGAGGAAAATCAGTAAAAAACATGATTGGTGCATGAAGGCATCTAGGCTCAACTAGTTGGGTCTAATGTAATAATAACAATAATAATAATAATAATACATTTTTAAGAAAACAAGCTCAGTACCACTGACAAGCTAATTCTTAAAACAGTCCTTAAAAAAGTAATACGTACAGTAATAAACTGCTTTAGTAACTAAGAATAGATAGACTCAAAAATACTAAATAAGAAATAAATATTTCAGAACAAAAATCATCAGTATGTGGTTCCAGCAAACAATAAAAAATTGGAAAACCTTAAAAATGATCAACATATTTAGCAGATTTTATTTTAACATTAACAGACTAGATATGCATAAAATGAATCAGCTTGAAAGTGGTGAAGCTCTACACTTCGAAAGATTTTGTTTTAGTCGCAATGTTTTTGAGACTATAAGCCAAACAAGTGGTCAATCTTCTTTTATAGGTGTACAATTTACCAACTTGAACAAAAGGAACAAACCAAAAAAATATATATCTACCTCATTTTTCTGATACCAGGATAACTGGCTAGGATCTAGTTTAGCATTGTCTTGTGATCTTCTCACGACGAAGTAGATAAGATATCCACTGCCTCCCAAACTGCAGAGAATCAGCACATTAGCAAGGACACGGAGGAATCTCCTCAAGTGAATGTTCTCATCTTTCTGATTCTCCTGCTCGTCCACTATGGATTCCTGAAAATACAAAGTCAGCAATTAGACAAGGCCTCTAGAACTGGCCTTAGAAATGACCCAAAAATGTGGGCTCCCAAATTCAGGGCCAAAGCATTACCCAACTCAGTGTTTTTTCTAGTTCCTGAGTTGAGGTGTGGAGCGTTTAAACAGTTGTTTTTAGAAACTGTATACTGTGACGTAGTCTGGCATGACTGACCTTGAAGCTAGTTGTGATCGAGGCATACTTGTTGTCGGCCGTCTCTGGGTTTCCAATGAGGTAATCCCAGCTGGTGAAGAGCTTCCAGCAGAAGGTGAACTCACTCTCGTCTCCCCCATCACCTCCCTCATTGGCGTTCCTCGCCATCCTGTCAGAGGACAGTCCGTTATCTACCTAAACTGGTGAGGTCTGATTGAGAAACAATGGATTGGTCTGACTGGAGCTGGTTGAAAATTTTTCTTGTTGTGAATACAATTCGAGCAGGGGTTAAATTGGATTGGAAGGTCCCTCTTGGTCAATGGCTCTTCAACTGTTGCTCAGAAACCATGAGACAGTCCAGATCCATAATCCTGATACTCAAGACGCATGAAGTGACCAAGTGTAAACAGGGCAATGTCAGAGTCACAGCCTAATAATTCGCAATGCTCTGCTCTGATCACTGTCAAAACTTCCACCACCTTCCAAATTCCAATTTAACCCCAAAATAGACTAGTGTTAATAAGTAGGTCTATGACCGGAACAGATGAAAAGTTGACAACAAGTTGACTATTATAATCGTCTTCTTTCAGCTTTAAGGAGGTTAAAGAGTTAACACTACTTACGTCCTAATCACTACCATCAGGCTGTAGCCGAAGATTCCTATTCCGACTAGGAAATACGACAGTGGCAGGCGGAACTTGAGAACTCCAATGGTGTTCTGATTGTTAAAGTAGCCATAAAACATAACGGAGTACTTGCAGTAACCCTTTTAATAAGAATGAAAAAAAGGAGTTAAACCAGTATTTGATTGGTAAGACTCTGCCTTCTGCCTTCAGGAATGGAGAGCAATGAAAAGATGTCCCTTACACCAAATTCGAAAAGCACGGAGAAGTCCATGGCGGTCTCCTGTTCATCTCTGGGGACAGTTTTTCTAGAAATGGAGCCATATGGTAAACCCATCAAAACCTTGAGGAAGAGAGAAAGTTCAATTAAAACAAAGAAATTTAGAAGTTTAGATTTCATGTGAATTTCTTATGTGTGAGCTTGTGGCATCAAGATTGGACCAAATCTCTGGAATTTTACGTCAACACCAACAGAGGTGGGTAGTAACATGTTACACTTACTTCAGTAAAAGGGTAAAATAAAACATACTTTAATCCATTTTATCTCCACTTTATGCATCTACAATTCTCACATTGCATTAAAAAAGTCCAGTCTGTTATTTTTATAGACTGCACACTCATGTATCAGTAAAGATTCCAGCATCCTTTACTTTCTGTAAAAACGAGCCGTAACTATAATCCCATGTATATATTTTATCCCATGTGGGGAAATAAATGTGGGGAAATATTGTCATATCCTGTGAAGCACAGAGGCGCTCATAGAGGCATTTAGTGTCATCGGGCCTGGTTCAGATCTCGGGTCGTTCACGTCTGTGGCAAACCTCAGTCAAATCCAGAAGACGAACCAAAGGACTCCCCAGAGGTGCAACGCTGCTGGCAGCTT
Source organism: Salminus brasiliensis (assembly GCF_030463535.1). Classification (NCBI taxonomy): domain Eukaryota; kingdom Metazoa; phylum Chordata; class Actinopteri; order Characiformes; family Bryconidae; genus Salminus; species Salminus brasiliensis. Next base: position 31,705,458 of record NC_132897.1, read on the forward strand.
TAGGCAAGTCATTGTGAGGCATAGCCCATTGCCTACATACATGTCATGAACAGGTAGCTGCTACTTTTCACACCAGAATTTCATTAGTACCTATAAGTAGGTTATCATCATGTTTTTAGAGGTGACTGCAACCGTAACTCGAGTAGCTACTTCCATCTCAGATTTCTTATCCTGACAGATGTCCTGTAGCAAAATGACATTACTCCACCTCCCTATGTACCACTAACACCATCCAAATAGGGATAGAGAGCAGGCCCTCATGAACAAAAGGTATCATGAACTATATGTTTACCTCGGGAATGACAACAAGCCCAAACATGAGTCCAAAAAGAACGAGGTTGAGGCCATACATCCACCGGAGGAAGATGAAGTAAGAGGCTACGGAAGACCCAAAGTGACCTTAGAAAGAGCAAAAGAAGACCACAGGTCATCACAGGTCTGGCATTTTTCACAGTTTGTATATTATATCATATACAGTGTGTAAAAAATGAGATTCACCCCCTTGGATGCTTTCTGCTTTTATAAATGGAATCATGGTCAATATCATTTGGGTTTTTTGACATAAATTTACAAAAGAAACTCTCTTTACTAAAGATAAAGTGAAACAGAGGCACAAGGAGAATTAAACATGGACTACAGTTCACTCAAACGTCAACTGAAGTAAGAAGGTTCTGTGGTCTGATGAGTTTTTGGCCACCAGATAAAATCCTGTGGCACATTACCACAAACACAGCATCCCCACTGCGAAGTATGGTGGTGGCAGTGTCATGCTAATGGGCAAACCCTGGGGGACAATGTGATTCAGTCAGGGAAAAGACTTATTTTCCAGCAAGACAATGCAAGGCCCAAAACATGCAGTAAAAGCTACAGAGAAATGGTCGTTAAGACAACAAGGTGAATGTTCTGGAGTAGCCAAGACCTCAATCCAATAGAGAATTTGTGTCTGGACTTGAAAAGGGCTGTCAATACTTAATCAATACTACTGTCTAGAAATCTTTTAAAAAATATATTGACCATGATTTTATCTATAAAAACAACAGAAGGGCAAAACATCCAAGGGGGTGCATACTTTTCAAAGGTACTGTACGTATGACAAAACCAGGTTTAAATGAACAAAACCAACTTTCTACTTCTTTAATTTTCCTCTCCCACGGAATGCATGCTGTCTTGAAGTTTTCAAAGTCTCGATTGAACTTGATCAATTTCTGGAGAAAAAAAAAAAAGTTTAGTGTATTAGGATATAAGATAACAAAAAACATTCTTTAGATTCTTACAGTATTTAAGTCTCAGTGGGTAATGTGATGCTGTACCTTGGTCATCATGACCTTGAAGGCATAGAGCTTCCTCCCCTTCCCTTTACCCAAAGCACCTTCAAACTTCTCCACAAACCCCTGGGCTTCCCTGACAACCATTTACAAACAACAAGAGACCTTGACTATGGCATAGATTTTACAATGGAAAAGAGAAAATGTGCAGCCTCCACTCCATGGCTCAATAATCCTATGGATTATTGTTCATCATGCAAGAAAAACAATTCATACACGTTATTCACACGTTATTGATACACTAAATCACAGGAGTAAGGAATGCATGTCTGGAACTGTTGATGATTCTGTGGAGTTTGAGAGGTGAAAATACATGAATTTAGATTGTAAAATGTGACTGAAGCTAAATATCATGTCTTCAAAGCTCCTGAACCTTGGGCACCATTTGACCTTGCAACAGGACAATGATCCCAAGCATACCTTAAAAGTCCACCAAGGCTTGGTTTTAAAAGAAGTCCTGTAAGATTCTGGAGTGGTCTTCACAGTTGCCCCGACTTGAATCCCATATGAAACCTTTGGTAAGATTTGGAAAAAGGCAACTGGTAGCAGCATGGCTATGAATATTAGTGAACTAGAGGCCACTGTACATGAGGAATGGGCTAAGATTCCTTGGGAACATTGGCAGGAATCAATCCAGTATAATCTAGTCAATCCAACTAATAACAATGGACCACTGGAACCACCCGCCCACCCTGCCCGGTTTCCACCCTCGCCATCAGGGGTTAGGTTTTTCTTCCTACAACTCAGGTCCTTAGGGCAGCGAACACAACCTCCACAAACCCAACCTCCCACACAGGCTATCGATGCATTCCTGGCCAGAGTTTGTTTCTACTACCTCCTGAAGGCACTTGTCCAAACTACTCTACTCCTGCTTACTCTGCCAAAAGACCGCCTGGGACAGTCTGAGGTAAGGGTTCACTTCAGGGCCATGGTGTAAGGGATTCAAGGGCACTATCACTCAGCCAAGACTGTTCATGGAGGCTCAGTTTCTACTACAGTCTGGTTAATTTTACATGATGGTGATTTCTGTCATCCTGGTTAACGGTCCCTACAAGTAGTAAGGTGCAATTCTCATTAGACTAACTACTTCCCCATAAAAATACTGCTAGTTTGAATTGCTATGTCAGAAAAGGCCAGAACCATGGCACAATTCTGTACCCTTTTTGGCAATAAAACTACAGCAGGGCCTAAATGTAAAGATTAGTGAAGCAGAGGTCAGTAACCCTACTTTGTGAAATCACAAAGTTGGTTTGAAACTGTGGAAGCAGAACACAAGGATGAGGAAGGAGAGACTTTTAATCAAGGACAACAACCCATGAAAAAAATGAAGACACAACTCATGCTAGGAGAGTACTGTAAACACTACAAAGGCAAACGCCCAGGTTAGGCAATGAGCATAGAAGAGATATGATGAATAGCTGTTTTACTTCAAGTTATGGAGTCTTCTCTTCATGCGCCATGGCTTGTTTCGAAGTGTTGCAATCAGTTTCTTCTTCTCCTCCACTTCCTCTTTCAGCCGAGCCATTTCACCCTCCGACAGAGACTCGGCGTCCGAATTGTCGGACGAGGACGAGCTGCCGGAGAGGGAAATCAAAGCCCACATTCACAATACGGCAGTCCAGGCCAGTCAGGCTCAAGATATATATATCCCATATGGATCTGAACAGTTACAGAGGAGGTCTTGATGCACCGTAATGACGGATGCTGCTGCACATAACAGACGATACAGAAGCCAATAGTTCATTAGAGTTCAGCGAGTGCTGTATTAGTGTCAGGTTGAAAATGTAGACAATCCAGAGACTGTGAGCACTTCCAGTTCTTCCGTTGGAAGGCAAAGTCATGCAAATAAGTGTCCAAAGGCAGAATCAGAATCCACAGCAAGAAAGCATTAAAAAAAAAGCTGAATAGCACTGTCAGGCAGTAGTAGTGGCAGGTATTATTGCAGTCAACACAGCACCTTGCCTCGCAAGATAAGTCAGGTAAATTTATCAAACAATTGATCAGGCTCAATCAAGCATGCAGTCAAATAAGTACAAGTACTTCATCAGTCAAAAACAGAAGCAGGTGTCCAGAATCAGATCTTGAAAACCAGTAACTAAAATATAAGGTATTATGGTTTATGATTGCACATGTGAGTTGCAAGTTTAAACTCAATGCATTACATTTAACAGAGGTACTAAAACAGGCAAAGACTGCAGTTGATCAGTGGACCTGAAAGTCTAAAAGAAATGTAATCCCCTAAACATGAACATCTGGTTAGGATGGTGCTAGCTAGGGTTGGGGGTATAACAGTAATAGCTAATACCGCTGTATTTAAAAATGTTGACGGTGTCTCATAAAAAGGACAGTATTTCAAAATGATGACGTGTCGGATGCGTCAAATTTCTGTTCTAGTTCTAGTACACGGCCAAATAAGCTTATTCCCCCATGTGCATTTATAAGAGAAACAGGGTAGGGGCAATTGGTGATGTCAAGCTCTGAAAACAGGTGGAAAAAAACAATCCCACCGCACTTGTGAGTTTAGCAAGGTGCTAAAAATTCAATTGAAAGGGAGAACAAGCAAACCTGGATGAACCAGTCTACTAAACGTGCCTTAAAACATTCCTAGGACCATTGTGCTCTCAGATATGAGTCTTTCTTCTCTAAAAAATGTGAGCTGGAGCTAGCTGGAACATGGTCTCTGCTTTGTTGTTTAGCCTTCTAGCTAACTTCTCTAAGCCTAGATAGCCAGCTAGAATTGGTCTCGGATTTCGCCTTTCTGTTACTCCCAACACCTGTCGTTTGACTTCGCTCTCTCAGCCACGTTTCATCGTCAACACTTGTGTCGGTAAAAAAACACAGGAAATACTTTAAATTCAGTCTGATCTGAGTCATTCTCGTCTAAATATACGTGGGCTTTCTGCCTGCCAGACCTTTCTTGATTCAGAGTAGTTTAACATATGTAACTGTTTTGTAATTGAAATGACTGATTTATAGAACCTTCTGCACTACCTGCACAACGTACGTGCAAGTAGAGTGCGATAATATCATATACCGCTGTGATATGTTGAGACTGTATAATGATATGAAAAAAAGTGAATATCGCCCAACCCTAGTTCCAGCTGAGGCTGTTGAGGCAGTTGAGGCAGTTGAGGAATATTGGCAACAAGTTCTAATCTTGAGGTAGTCACTTTTAAATGTGATATGAGAGGTATCTTCGGTTCAATTTTATTCCCCAGCACAGCTACAAATAGTAAAACACAGACATATTTGAATAAGTTTGTGGTGTTCTGGATAGTCATCACATACATGATCCCATATGACACTTGACCCTTGAGCTGCCAAGTATGTGAGTATCTGGAATGCAATAGCTATTGGTTTGAATCCACATAAAAATAAAGAGACCTATTCAAACTGAACAGAAAGATGCATACACCATATTGGGGTATTGGTTTGTGGCATTTAACCACAGAATTGCACTGGTTTGAATCCCTGATTTGGGCAAGAATGATTCAGAATGATGATTATGGGTAGGAATGATTAATGCAACTGTTACACAGTTCAGGAATTCCAACCAAAAATGGGTATTAGTTTGGAGAACCAAACCCCAAAAAGGGTGCTGGTTTGAGGTATTTAAACCCATCGTGGGATTTGGGTAATATGATGGGTTAACAGTACTGGAAAGTATTTGTGCCAAAATATCACTGAAGTCCACAGGGGTATTGGTTTGACCCCCTTGAGCTGGAGTGAAAAAAAGATTTACAAAACTATGAAAACTATCACTGGTCATGGTAAAACACTCAGTAACCTCCCTCTTGAGTAGGCCAGCGTGGGCTATTGACTATTTTGGGGCACCAAACCCCAGGTTAGGAACTATAATGATAACTATCAGCTTGTGGAGCCAAAAAAGAGACGCCTACAGAATACTGCACCTGCTGGAGTCTCCTTTCTTCTTCTTGTCATCGCCCTTTTCTTTCCCTCCTTTGCCAGCTGCTTTTCCATTGCCCTTCTTCTCCTTGTTGTTCTCTTCTTCTTTGTGCTTCTTGCTTGCTCCTTTCCCTCTCCTCTTATTCCCTTTCTCCTCTTCGCTGTCCAGCTCAGACTCCTCAGCTTTTGCGGCTGCCTTCTTCCTGCCTGCCACTTTTGCTCGGCCACGGGGACGCTCGTCCTCGCTCTCCTCCGCACTGTCCTCTTTCTTCTTCCTGGCTTTCCGCCTGCGGGGAGCATGTTCCTTTTCGTCGTCCTCTTCCTCCTCCTCGCTCTCTGGCGGCTTGGCCTTCTTTCCCCGGGCAGCTGGTTTGGCCTTTTTCCCTCCTCTCGCTCTTCTGTTGGAGATCTCTAGGAGCCCACAGGTGAGGCACGTTAAAGTAACAAGTCTCTAATGGTCCACAGTTTTCTCCACCGTTTTCCCCTAACCCCAAACTAACCCAGTGTCCTAAGTAAGGTTGCAAAGGAGTGCTGAGGCTACTTATAGACATAACAAGTAATAGAAGCTTGTAGAAACTAAAGAAGCCAAACTTTAAACACTAAACATGTCTTGGCTTGGCTTCCTTTAGGGGGAGGGAATCCAGGTAGGGCTGGGGTTCAATTTGATCTTTCACCAAACTATCCTTGCTTTTGCTGGTTGCTGGTTTCAGATAGTCTGAGCTGTTTTCGACTGGTCAAAAGCTGGTCATCCAGACGAAAACATACCCTATACATGGTCGTGCTGGTCAAGCTAGGTCATACTGGTTCTCTAGCTTGCTCTCATAACTCATAACAAAAACAAAAACATACCCTACACTGGTCAAAAGCTAAGCTGGTCAACCAGATGAAAACATACCCAGCATAACCAGAAATCCTTCCTATATATTAAATCATAACCAAAATATCACACAAACATCCCAATACTGCATAAGCAGACAGAGCCTTCCTAAAGTCAAAAGACAGACAGAAAATTCAGCTTTCCATTTGACTTACCGTCATTTTCACTGTTGTATTCACCATCAAACTCCATTCCAACTACAACACACACACACACACACACACCACAGCATATTTCAGAAGTGGAACATATTTAAATACAATCAAAAAGCAAAATTAAGAATCACAAACACCCCCAAACAAAAGGTCTGCTCACGGCAAGCTCAGACAATGCCCTGAGCATTCCTCCGGTGATAATCCTCCACAGATAAGTCAGCATGAGTGTAGAAAATCAACATTACTGATCCACTCACCATCGTCCATGGTTATCGCAATATCGTTTTTCCTGCGCGGCATTGTGGCAGTGTGCTGGCTTCAGTCTACGGATTCCCATGAAGAGCTGTGTTCTTGCGAGTGAAGGCATGTAGGACAGAACACCTGAGCAGGGTCCAGCAGGTGTGCAACAGGTGCGCCTCCACCGAGCATCAGATATCTCCTTGACTACGGCAAATGATATTGCCCTGGAGATAAGTATCGAAACCCGGGAGGGCCGAGGGGAAATCTCGAGCAGGAGAACAGATAAAAACGCTGGAGAAAAACCACCTGGGAATGCTGGTTTTCATCTGTTAACAAACACTACGAGTTGCAAACTGCTGATCTCAAAATGCCACCATTTTATTACTAAAAAATAGTCATATATATATATATATATATATATATATATATATATATATATATATGCCTTGTGTCAGTTCGGAGGTGAAATGTTACTATATAAAATATGCTATTCTTTATATAACAAAATGCTAAATGAATAAATAAATAAGAAATCTTAATAAAACTCTCCTGTTAGAGAACAATCACATCAAATAACAAACTAGCATGCTACATAAACTAGCAGTAGCTAGGTCAGCTACATCAGTTAGCTAAATCGTCATTTGAAACACTAGTCTGAGGTAAAAAGCTAGCTAAAACATGGCAAATAACAAACTAGCTTGCTAAATAACCTAGCACTTGGTAGGTAAGCTAAATTAGTTAGCTAGTTCTTCATTTAAAACACTAGTCTGAGGTAAAAAGCTAGCTAAAACAAGACAAATAACAAACTAGCATGCTACATAACCTAGCACTACCTAGGTCAGCTACATCAGTTAGCTAAATCGTCATTTGAAACACTAGTCTGAGGTAAAAAGCTAGCTAAAGCATGCCAAATAACAAACTAGCTTGCTAAATAACCTAGCACTTGGTAGGTAAGCTAAATTAGTTAGCTAGTTTGTCATTTGAAACACTAGTCTGAGGTAAAAAGCTAGCTAAAGCATGCCAAATAACAAACTAGCTTGCTAAATAACCTAGCACTTGGTAGGTAAGCTAAATTAGTTAGCTAGTTTGTCATTTGAAACACTAGTCTGAGGTAAAAAGCTAGCTAAAGCATGCCAAATAACAAACTAGCTTGCTAAATAACCTAGCACTTGGTAGGTAAGCTAAATTAGTTAGCTAGTTTGTCATTTGAAACACTAGTCTGAGGTAAAAAGCTAGCTAAAGCATGCCAAATAACAAACTAGCTTGCTAAATAACCTAGCACTTGGTAGGTAAGCTAAATTAGTTAGCTAGTTCTTCATTTAAAACACTAGTCTGAGGTAAAAAGCTAGCTAAAACAAGACAAATAACAAACTAGCGTGCTACATAACCTAGCACTACCTAGGTCAGCTACATCAGTTAGCTAAATCGTCATTTGAAACACTAGTCTGAGGTAAAAAGCTAGCTAAAGCATACCAAATAACAAACTAGCTTGCTAAATAACCTAGCACTTGGTAGGTAAGCTAAATTAGTTAGCTAGTTTGTCATTTGAAACACTACTCTGAGGTAAAAAGCTAGCTAAAGCATGCCAAATAACAAACTAGCTTGCTAAATAACCTAGCACTTGGTAGGTAAGCTAAATTAGTTAGCTAGTTCTTCATTTAAAACACTAGTCTGAGGTAAAAAGCTAGCTAAAACAAGACAAATAACAAACTAGCGTGCTACATAACCTAGCACTACCTAGGTCAGCTACATCAGTTAGCTAAATCGTCATTTGAAACACTAGTCTGAGGTAACAACGCTAGCTAAAACAAGACAAATAGCAAACTAGCTTGCTAAATAACCTAGCACTTGGTAGGTAAGCTAAATTAGTTAGCTAGTTCTTCATTTGAAACACTAGTCTGAGGTAAAAAGCTAGCTAAAACATGGCAAATAACAAACTAGCTTGCTAAATAACCGAGCACTACCTAGGTCAGCTACATCAGTTAGCTAAATCGTCATTTAAAACACTAGTCTGAGGTAAAAAGCTAGCTAAAACATGGCAAATAACAAACTAGCTTGCTAAATAACCTAGCACTTGGTATGTAAGCTAAATTAGTTAGCTAGTTTGTGATTTGAAACACTAGTCTGAGGTAAAAAGCTAGCTAAAGCATGCCAAATAACAAACTAGCTTGCTAAATAACCTAGCACTTGGTAGGTAAGCTAAATTAGTTAGCTAGTTCTTCATTTAAAACACTAGTCTGAGGTAAAAAGCTAGCTAAAACAAGACAAATAACAAACTAGCGTGCTACATAACCTAGCACTACCTAGGTCAGCTACATCAGTTAGCTAAATCGTCATTTGAAACACTAGTCTGAGGTAAAAAGCTAGCTAAAGCATACCAAATAACAAACTAGCTTGCTAAATAACCTAGCACTTGGTAGGTAAGCTAAATTAGTTAGCTAGTTTGTCATTTGAAACACTACTCTGAGGTAAAAAGCTAGCTAAAGCAGGCCAAATAACAAACTAGCATGCTACATAACCAAGCAGTAGCTAGGTCAGCTACATCAGTTAGCTAAATCATCATTTAAAACACTAGTCTGAGGTAAAAAGCTAGCTAAAACATGACAAATAAACTAGCATGCTAAATAACCTAGCAGTAGCTAGGTCAGCTAAATTAGTTAGCTAGTTCGTCATTTGAAACACTAGTCTGAGGTAAAAAGCTAGCTAAAACATGGCAAATAACAAACTAGCATGCTACATAACCTAGCAGTAGCTAGGTCAGCTACATCAGTTAGCTAAATCATCATTTGAAACACTAGTCTGAGGTAACAACGCTAGCTAAAACAAGACAAATAGCAAACTAGCTTGCTAAATAACCTAGCACTTGGTAGGTAAGCTAAATTAGTTAGCTAAATCATCATTTGAAACACTAGTCTGAGGTAAAAAGCTAGCTAAAACATGGCAAATAACAAACTAGCTTGCTAAATAACCTAGCACTTGGTAGGTAAGCTAAATTAGTTAGCTAGTTCTTCATTTGAAACGCTAGTCTGAGGTAAAAAGCTAGCTAAAACATGGCAAATAACAAACTAGCTTGCTAAATAACCGAGCACTACCTAGGTCAGCTACATCAGTTAGCTAAATCGTCATTTAAAACACTAGTCTGAGGTAAAAAGCTAGCTAAAGCATGCCAAATAACAAACTAGCTTGCTAAATAACCTAGCACTTGGTAGGTAAGCTAAATTAGTTAGCTAGTTCTTCATTTAAAACTCTAGTCTGAGGTAAAAAGCTAGCTAAAACAAGACAAATAACAAACTAGCGTGCTACATAACCTAGCACTACCTAGGTCAGCTACATCAGTTAGCTAAATCGTCATTTGAAACACTAGTCTGAGGTAAAAAGCTAGCTAAAGCATGCCAACTAACAAACTAGCTTGCTAAATAACCTAGCACTTGGTAGGTAAGCTAAATTAGTTAGCTAGTTTGTCATTTGAAACACTACTCTGAGGTAAAAAGCTAGCTAAAGCATGCCAAATAACAAACTAGCATGCTACATAACCAAGCAGTAGCTAGGTCAGCTACATCAGTTAGCTAAATCATCATTTAAAACACTAGTCTGAGGTAAAAAGCTAGCTAAAGCAGGCCAAATAACAAACTAGCATGCTACATAACCAAGCAGTAGCTAGGTCAGCTACATCAGTTAGCTAAATCATCATTTAAAACACTAGTCTGAGGTAAAAAGCTAGCTAAAACATGACAAATAAACTAGCATGCTACATAACCTAGCAGTAGCTAGGTCAGCTAAATTAGTTAGCTAGTTCGTCATTTGAAACACTAGTCTGAGGTAAAAAGCTAGCTAAAACATGGCAAATAACAAACTAGCATGCTACATAACCTAGCAGTAGCTAGGTCAGCTACATCAGTTAGCTAAATCATCATTTGAAACACTAGTCTGAGGTAACAACGCTAGCTAAAACAAGACAAATAGCAAACTAGCTTGCTAAATAACCTAGCACTTGGTAGGTAAGCTAAATTAGTTAGCTAAATCATCATTTAAAACACTAGTCTGAGGTAAAAAGCTAGCTAAAACATGGCAAATAACAAACTAGCATGCTACATAACCTAGCAGTAGCTAGGTCAGCTAAATTAGTTAGCTAGTTTGTGATTTGAAACACTAGTCTGAGGTAACAACGCTAGCTAGCACTGCCAAACAGCATAACCTTAACATGCCGAACCCTTCATATGAGTAGAGACAGAACTAAAGTAACAAATAAAATGACATTTCTACGCTGTTCACAAACAAAAGCAGCAGAATTCATTTAATCAACATACATATGAAGATGATTTCAAATAAAAAAATGTTTAAAAAAATGATCTTATTAATTAAGGATTAATTAAGTGAAGCTACAACATTTGTGAAGTAGGTTTTAGCAGGCAGGATTCCTGAGGTCATCCTTTCAGGAACAGGGAGTTGGTTGTCATAAACCTCGTAAACACCAATTCTTCACATAAGTAACAGTTGGTTTCTGCTTTTGACCTGTAGTTGGATTGTCTAATTTTTGGATGTTTCTTTAATAAGCTGAACACATGTCCGCTTATGTGGACATAACCTGGCCCTGTGAATAATTCAGCAGCAACCGGACACCCGGCCGTAGGGTGTGGAGCCACTAGACCCTGCCCGTTCCTGGAAATATGGCTGTGCTCTCGCGAAACCTCATCTTTGTGTCCCTGCGTCTTCTGTTCTTTCTCTGCATCGACTCACGTTTCTGTTTCGCTGGTTGTCAGATAGTCCATGATGAAGCACTTTCAGCAGAGGCTTGAAGAAGCAGAGAAGTAGCACAGTGTTTTTGGAGCTAGCTGGAAGCACTTGAGCAAATTGGCGTCAGGATTTTGTGCCCGGGGGATCTTTTACACATGCTTAATAAATCAGTCAGTATATAAAATTACACCCAAAAGGCCTTTCACTATGACTTCTACTGTAATTAGATTTACTTACTACTACTACCGTCCCCTTGTGGAGACAAACAAGTCCTGACCGCTAGCATTGCCGATGCTGCAGAGGCTAATAGCTGATCGTTAGCAGAATTCCTTCCTCCCTTGGTTACAAAGTTTGGGCACCCCTGATGAAAGAGCTATGAGCCATGGCTTTTTAGGGCTGTGGCTTGTTTAGCTTGTTAGGGCTATGGCTTGTTTAGCTCGTTAGGGCTATGGCTTGTTTAGCTCGTTAGGGCTGTGGCTTGTTTAGCTCGTTAGGGCTAAGGCTTGTTTAGCTCGTTAGGGCTAAGGCTTGTTTAGCTTGTTAGGACTATGGCCTGTTTAGCTCGTTAGGGCTATGGCTTGTTTAGCTCGTTAGGGCTAAGGCTTGTTTAGCTTGTTAGGACTATGGTTTGTTTAGGTCGTTAGGGCTAAGGCTTGTTTAGCTTGTTAGGACTATGGCTTGTGTAGGTCGTTAGGACTATGGCTTGTTTAGGTCGTTAGGGCTATGGCCTGTTTAGCTCGTTAGATATATGGCTTGTTTAGCTCGTTAGGGCTATGGCTTGTTTAGCTTGTTAGGGCTAAGGCTTGTTTAGCTCGTTAGGACTATGGCTTGTTTAGCTCGTTAGGGCTATGGCCTGTTTAGCTCGTTAGATATATGGCTTGTTTAGCTCGTTAGGGCTATGGCCTGTTTAGCTCGTTAGATATATGGCTTGTTTAGCTCGTTAGGGCTATGGCTTGTTTAACTTGTTAGGGCTATGGCTTGTTTAGCTCGTTAGGACTATGGCCTATGGTTTTGCTAGTTAGGGCTATGGCTTGTTTAGCTCGTTAGGGCTATGGCTTGTTTAACTAGTTAGGGCTATGGCTTGTTTAGCTCGTTAGGACTATGGCCTATGGTTTTGCTAGTTAGGGCTATGGCTTGTTTAGCTCGTTAGGGCTATGGCTTGTTTAACTAGTTAGGGCTATGGCTTGTTTAGCTTGTTAGGACTATGGCTTGTTTAGCTCGTTAGGGCTATGGCTTGGTTAGCTCGTTAGGGCTATGGCTTGTTTAACTTGTTAGGGCTATGGCTTGTTTAGCTCGTTAGGGCTAAGGCTTGTTTAGCTTGTTAGGACTATGGTTTGTTTAGGTCGTTAGGGCTAAGGCTTGTTTAGCTTGTTAGGACTATGGCTTGTGTAGGTCGTTAGGACTATGGCTTGTTTAGGTCGTTAGGGCTATGGCCTGTTTAGCTCGTTAGATATATGGCTTGTTTAGCTCGTTAGGGCTATGGCTTGTTTAGCTTGTTAGGGCTAAGGCTTGTTTAGCTCGTTAGGACTATGGCTTGTTTAGCTCGTTAGGGCTATGGCCTGTTTAGCTCGTTAGATATATGGCTTGTTTAGCTCGTTAGGGCTATGGCCTGTTTAGCTCGTTAGGGCTATGGCTTGTTTAACTTGTTAGGGCTATGGCTTGTTTAGCTCGTTAGGACTATGGCCTATGGTTTTGCTAGTTAGGGCTATGGCTTGTTTAGCTCGTTAGGGCTATGGCTTGTTTAACTAGTTAGGGCTATGGCTTGTTTAGCTCGTTAGGACTATGGCCTATGGTTTTGCTAGTTAGGGCTATGGCTTGTTTAGCTCGTTAGGGCTATGGCTTGTTTAACTAGTTAGGGCTATGGCTTGTTTAGCTTGTTAGGACTATGGCTTGTTTAGCTCGTTAGGGCTATGGCTTGGTTAGCTCGTTAGGGCTATGGCTTGTTTAACTTGTTAGGGCTATGGCTTGTTTAGCTCGTTAGGGCTATGGCTTGTTTAGCTTGTTAGGGCTATGGCTTGTTTAGCTTGTTAGGGCTGTGGCTTGTTTAGCTCGTTAGGGCTATGGCTTGGTTAGCTCGTTAGGGCTATGGCTTGTTTAACTTGTTAGGTATATGGCTTGTTTAGCTCGTTAGGGCTATGGCTCGTTTAGCTCGTTAGGGCTATGGCTTGCTTTAGCTCGTTAGAGCTATGGCCTGTTTAGCTAGTTAGGTATATGGCTTGTTTAGCTCATTAAGGCTATGACTCGTTTAGTTCATTAGGGCTATGGCTTGTTTAGCTCATTAGGGCTATGGCTTGTTTAGCTTGTTAGGGCTATGGCTTGTTTAGCTCGTTAGGGCTATAGCTTGTTTAGCTTGTTAGGGCTATGGCTTGTTTAGCTTGTTAGGACTATGGCCTGTTTAGCTCGTTAGGGCTATGGCTTGTTTAGCTTGTTAGGACTATGGCCTGTTTAGCTCGTTAGGGCTATGGCTTGTTTAGCTTGTTAGAGCTATGGCTTGTTTAGCTCGTTAGGGCTATGGCTTGTTTAGCTCGTTAGGGCTGTGGCTTGTTTAGCTTGGTAGGACTATGGCCTGTTTTGCTAGTTAGGGCTATGGCTTGCTTTAGCTTTTTTACACATGGGACTGAATGGAAGTGTCCAAAAACTTTTGTCCACATAGTGTAAACATGGACCTGTTGATATTTAACTCTGAAATCAATTGCACAGCTATCTTAGCTTCACTAAGTTCCATTATAAATGTGAATCCACTGGCTACCTGAAACCAGCGAGAGCAGCAGCTCCCAATTAAGCGCCGGCTTCCTTAAATGAACAGATGAACAAAAAAATCTCAAATGTCTTGGATTAATAGTTAATGGCATCTCTTCATGCATTCTGCATGAGTGCCTGCAAAGTTAATGAAACTTATGCGCCAAGTCTCCAATGAGTAAATGTCAAGATTGCATGAAATTGATCTAGAGACGCAGCTAGGTACCAGTACTTATATTCAGACCCCCTGAAAAGATGGAAGTTCTGTCATAACCCATGCTTTTCTAGGCCATTGCTGGACACTTAATGCCAAATGCTACATGACAGCGTACGCCTGGGGCCCACAGGACGATTAGTGAACCTCATATCTTTGCTGGCAAATCTCTGGCAGGGGGAAAAGGATCTGCGTGTGGGACACAGTACACCCAGCGAGTCAAGGGTAGATTTGAGAAGGCAGCCCACTGCATAGAAACAGCATGGAAAGTGGATTTGAGAGCTAGGGGGCAATGTCAGGGGTGGAAGTCAAAAAAGATCAATTAATAAAGAAGAGAAGAGTACAAATCTGATGATTGTGAAGGGAGCTGAATACTGTGTGCCATAACATTACAATATACAATAGTGCCCACTATTGTATATTGTATAAGTCCCCCTTGTGTTGCCAAAACAGTCTGAGGCAGGGGCTTCACAATACCTCGGAAGGTGTCGTGAGGTATCTGGCAGTAAGATCCTTTAAGTCTTGTTACTGCGAGGTGGGGCCTCCATGAATCACATCAATGAGCCTGGGCTGCCAACTTTTGGTAGGTACTGAAATACTCCTGTCATCAAGTCATCACAATTTGACCGACTCTTCACTTGCTGCCTAATATGTAGAGCCCACCTTTGTAAATGCCAGATTATAAATGTTATTATTTTCACCCAGACTTTAATGTTGAGGTGGCTTGCAGATTGACCTGGGACTGGAGTACACCTTCTAAAATCTGCAAAACTATTTCTAGAGTGATGATGGCATGATGACCTGTACTACAATGGTATGACAGGGCAGTGAATGGCCAAAGCATGTATACTCTCTATCTAAAAGACTAGCTATCCTGTAAGATGGTACAGGATGAAGGTTGCAGGTTGGAGAGCTCCAGAACTCTACAATGCATTAGGATGAAAAACACACTGAGCTTGCGGAGCAAGACGTTTGGTTTTAGGTGTAATTGATGGAGAGTTTGGCCAGAGGAAACCCGGCTAACGAGACGCCGGAGACTCAGAAGCTTAGTGTAAAGGTAAGCCAAGACCTCAATCTGTCACAGCCGGTTTCATTTCCTGATCCGAGAAGCCTGATAAAAAGACTGATGGCCTCATGTCGTACTACTGGGCTGAAGGTGCTGACGGGTGAGCAGATACGGCAATAATCCAGTAGTTTTGCTAGTTTTTGGTTCTGAGCTGTAAAATAGCCTTTTTTAGGCATAATACTACATTTACTCAGAGCAGATCTGCAGCATAGGTGATGTTTTTGTTTACGTTTTATGATCTACCATTATGATCCAAGCTGGTTGAACAATACGGTCATTTTGGTCATGCTGGTAAACCAGTTAGTCCATCAGATTTACACAAAAATATGCTCTGTGCTGGTCTGGAGCTAAGCTGTTATGGTTTCCCCAGGATGGCCAGCGTTTCCACCATCTTGACCAAAAATTGACCAGCTTAGACCTTCTGAAACCAGCTAGGGTATTTCATGCTGTAAACACTAATCACTGAAACAACCCTTACATCTGGATTCACCTGTTGGTCGACATTACATCCTCGAAATCTGATGCGCCAGTCCAATCATACACTGCACAGACTCATAATGGGATCCATTACAATGCATCTAGTTCCAGTGATGGGAAAATGCATGGGCTCCATTACAGTGCATTGTCGTGCTAGACCAGTGGAGATGTGGGGAAAAATCCATTCGGCAGTCCATTGAGGCTTGCCTTGCTCTGCTCATCAGAGGCTTTTGGACAAACCTGTGGAGCTCATGCTGGTCAAATGATCATAATGGACAAGACTAGTGAAGCAAAAGGGTAACACACAACCAAGTACTACAGTATTCTGCACTGGTTTTTAAAGATTCTATTTTTTACATTCACCAATATTTAGTTTCACCAATTCACCATTAGATTATTAGCACAGGACAATTAACGCCACTCTACAGTTTTCCCTCGCCGAGTTAAGACATGACGTAACTCGAGAGGTCATTTCTCTTTCACCAAGATAAGCACACAGTCAGTCTAGAGTTACAAAGCCATGGAACGTTCAGGTCCTGCTAAGACATGCAAATAGCTATTTGCATGGCAATCAGGACGAGGCTTCAGAGTGCAATTATGATTATTACAGTCATAGTAATAGTAGGAGAAGTAGCAGTAGTACTGATGTTCCATCATTAACCTTACAGCTTGGGTTTTTTTCTAAAGCAGTGTGCTCATACCAATAACAGAGAGCTGGAATAGCGTAATAGGTGAAGTGTTTTGCTCAAGGGCACAATGGCAATGGGAGGATATCATCAGATGGGATCAAACCCTGACTTTACAGTTCATGGCTGGAAAGCCTTAACAGGACGATGTCGACGGTTTATCTCTGCTGATATTGTATTTCAGTTTATCAGTGGAAAAATAACAAAGTGTTCGTCTTTAGCGAAATAATACTGGCTGGCAGGTGACTCCTCAAACTCCACTCCACATGGCACCAAACCCTCCATCTCCAAGCAGTCTGGTACTTTGGTCCATTCACTTTAATAATAAACTGTTTCTGACTTCTGACGTGTCTTGCACACGAAATGCAAAAATCTTTCAGATGGCAAAAATGCGAATTTCCAATTTTTATAGGCGTCGGGTTTCTGGCCAAAACCAAGTAGACTTGGTTTCAACTTACTCCTGCTGGGACACCTGCTCATTCATTGTCTGTTCCGAAATCAAGGGCTAAAGAGTTTATCTCTACTGTCCAGGGAAGAAGGCCGTCTACTAGATTCTGGAGCAATGCTGTGAGGAATTGATTAGATTAGGTCAGGATGTTGGATGATGATCATCACCCCACCTCATCCATTCCCAACTCCCAAACTCATCCCAAAAATATTGGATGGAGCTCCAACCATTATTGCAGAGAACACAGTTCCAGTGCTTCACAGCCCCTCTGGCCCGAAGCCTGGCATAAGGTGTGTCAGCAATGAGGGCTTAACCTTAAATTAGCTGAATGCATTCATTAGAAGGGGTGTCCACAAACATTTGGCTTAAGGCTTAGTAGGTATCTTTCTGCAGTGAAAACATTAAACTGTATTTACAGTATAAACAAGCTTTGTCTGCAAATGACCAAGCAAGTCTATTACTGTCTAACTTTAGGCCTACACTTGCTTTACCGAAGCTGTTGCTATAGTTGCTTTACTGAAGAAAACTAAAAAGTTATCTTTACACACAAACCATGCCTCAGCTGATTGGACTCCCCAGGAGCAGATCTGGAAGCCAGTGGCACAGGAAGCGAATGCTGTCGTGATCTTCCTATGACGTCTCAGTAAACTGCTCATGTGGTCTTCAGCTCCTACTTGCTCGTGTGCCGTCCGGTTTTCCAGCTGCTGCTTGCCCAGGATGTCCTGGTAACGGTCCTGGTAAAGGCTGGTGGTGCACTCGGGGAGCAGGGGCTCTGGTGGATGGAGGGATGTGAGAGTGTGATGGGGCAGAGCCTCGGGCGGTGCGGTAACCCTGGACCGCGGGTTGACCAGTACTCTGTCTGCTGTCCCTGTTGTCTTTTTCTGGGAGAATGAAAGAAGGAGGTCACATTTGATGTTAATGGGATTTTATGGAATCTGGAGAGACTACAAGTCCCACATACACTCTAAAAACTGATTTTGTTACACCTGAAAACTGGGGTTGTTTTTTTCTCAGTTCTCTGCTGATTTCCAGAGCGCTATGTAGTGTTTGTGTAGCCCAGCAACAACTCAGCCAACAGGTCAGTTATCAGCATTAATCATTAGTCTGTGTATATGTACATTTGACAGGACAATCGAATACAACTGTATCCTAAACTATAATATATAAGTATATTGATAGAACTACTGTATGGGGTTCTCTGTATTTATTAATGCATCCAGTTTTTAATTTTTCTGCTTAATCATGATTTACAATTGTACCACCATATATGAAAAATTAGGGCTTATTTATTTCTGATGAAAAAAAATCGGATTCATAGTTTTGTACTGGAGCTTTGTGGCTAATGCAGCCAACAAATGCTTGTGATGCTAATGTACTTTTGTCCACGTTTATAGATAACAATTAGTCAGACATGCCATAATCAAGTCAATTAAATTACTGAACACGTCCACATGGTTTCAGAAGTGTGTGATACTCAATGGTCTACTTTAGCTCCCATTACTCGTTAGGCACACTGACCTCATATCCTTACAGAAGCTAGCTAGTTCAGCAATATTCATGCAACTAAGAAAGAAACCTACAGAAGCAAACTTCAGATCTTCAGACTTAAGAAGGACATTCCACAGTATAGACGGATGCGCTAATTTGAGGTCTGGGGCTGTAAGAGGAGTTCCTCTTGCTCCTCACCTCTTCTGGACGCATTGTTATTGGTCTGTTTCTCCTGCTGCTCAGTGGCGGCCATGTTCTTTGCCTGCTCCAAGTCGTTGGCTGCTTTCTGCGCTGCCAGTTTGTTCTTCTTCTTATTCTCCTCGTTTTGCTGTTCATATGAAAACACAGCAAACACAGCGCAGTTATTTAAGGGCTACATACAAATAAACTCCCTTTCTACTCCCTGTAGAGACGTACTGCCAATAGAATAGCCCTGATTCTCTGGAATGGTGGTTGGTGCTCCATACAATACTCTTGGGCTGAGTTGGGAAGTTGGGAATGATGAGGTGGGGTGGCGAGCATCCAACATCCTGACCTCACTAATACATTTGTTGCTGAATGCATTTCAATTCTCACAGCAATTCTCCAGAATGTAGCAGAAAGCCTTCGTCTTTGCACATTGGTGGCTACTTGTTGCAGTAACTGTTAGCCATGTTAGCACTCCTGGTCCATCTATTTATTTAAGGCACAGCTTCTCAACCCTGGCCCTGGAGGAACCCTGTACTGTGAGTGATTTCATGTGATTTCATGTGTCTTATTATTATCATTAATATTATTTTTATTATTATTATAACTGCATATTTGTTGAATTAGGAGTAATATGAGCCTTGACATGCAGGGTAGGCCATGCTCCAGGACCAGCACTGAAAACCACTGCATTGATGTTCAGTACCACTCACACTTATGTAATGTGGCCCTCTGCTGGACAGAATTAGGTAAAGACATGGACATGCTCACTACCAGCTTTTGCACTTACAGTCTGCAGTTTCTTTTTCAGCTCCAGGTTGGCATGTTTGTACGTCTTAGATGTGGAGTGGAGGTAATATATTGCAAGACTGAAATGGCAGAAAAACACAGATGTCCAAGTCTTACCATCCAACCAAGCACCAATTATTTCAAACAGTTAAGCGATGCCTCCAGATTGGTACTCACACCATCAGCAGCAGAAAGGGCAGGACCAGTCCCGGGTTGGAGGCGTAACTGAACACTTTTCCGAACCAGGCTGGGAAGTCTGACTCCAGGGTCTCCTGAATGACATCGAACATGCGGCTTTTCCCACTGTGACAGCAGAACAGGGCGTCAGCAGAATCTCTCCTCATGTAGATTAGATTAGATACTAACATGATCTGGACATATATGACATATACTTGTATTGAACATGGTAGTTACAAGGTGTTTCCAGTAAAGTGGCCAGTAAGTAGAAGCACAAGGTAGTAAGTCTTTCTAATAAAGTGGCCAATGAGTGGAAACACAAGGCAGGTGTTTCCAATAAAGTGATCAATGAGTGGAAGCATGAGGCAGGTGTTTCTAATAAAGTGGCCAGTACACAAGGTAAGGGGTTCTAATAAAGTGACCAGTGAGTGGAAGCACAGAGAAAATGTTTCCAATAAAATGGCCAGTGAGTGGAAGCACACGGTAGTAGGTGTTTATATGAAAGTGGTCAGTGAGTGGAAGCACAAGGCAAGTATTTCTAATAAAATGGCCAGTGAGTGGAAGTACAAGGTAGTGGGTGTTACTAATAAATTGGCCAGTGAGGGGAAGTACAAGGTAGTAGGGGGTTCTTATAAAGTGATCAGTGAGAAGAAGTACAGGGTACGGGTTTCTAATGAAACAGACAAAGGGTGAAATTCAGCTTTACTTTCTATCACCCTCTGGTGGTACAGCAGAAAATGTGCAGCACAGTATAAAAACATTACCTACCACACAAATATGACCTACCACCTATGACAATACCTTCAGTGAACCTACACCAGTCCTTATATATAAATCTTTGGGGACTATTTTGCCTCACAACATCCTGCATGTATCCCTCCACCATGAATGTAAAGATCAAAACCTTCTCAAAATCAGCCAAAATATGTTTTTACATTTTGTCTAATAGCTTTCAGTTATGTAGCTTTTAGAAATAAATCATCTTGTGTGTTGCAAGCTGGGCCTAATTCATGGATGATGGCCCAGGCGTTAGTCACCTGAAAGGCCCGCAGTCGAAGGATGGAGGAATGGAGACGATGGTGTAGATAGCGGGCAGCGTGGACAGGAACAGGATGACCAGGAGCATGGCCATGTAGAAGTTGTTGGAGCCGGAGGCTTTGAATACACGCTCCTGAGGGACGTTGCAGCACATGACGGCCCAGCACTGCAGGTACATGGACACGTGCAGTCGGAGAACGTTCAGGGCGGGCAGACAGGGGGCGTAGAACGCGCCCATCCTGCACATACACATAAAGACAAACACATAGTGACATTAATTGTGGGGGACATTTAGACAAAGAGTAGGTGAGGAAGCGTTAGGCTGTACGTATAGAAAATTTCATCCTACCAGATCATTCCCTGGTTGAATATGAGGCCGAGTACATTCCCACTCACATCAAACTCTGAATAGGAGGGCTAATACAAGACAAATATGGAAGGCAAAACGATCAGCCATAATATTAAAAAAGATTATGAAAGGTATTATAAGGATAATTAATATTAGTTGTCTCGTTACAGTGGCACCTGTCAGGGTGAGGGATGAGGAAGTTGTGGAAGCAGGTGGTTGTAATGTTACAGCTTATTGGTGTTTTATATATATATATATATATATATATATATATATATATATATATATTTGGGTGTGAAGGTGATGCATTCAACCCAAAGAACCCTGTACCAGTTGTTAAACATGGTGGTGGTAGAATCATGGGGGTCGTACACTAAAGAAAAGAAGACTACTTGTTAATTCTGAACTGCCTCAAAACTGTGTGTATATATGTGTGCACTGAAGTGGCCACTGTTACATACACTTCAGTATATATAATATATATATATATATATCGGTAGCCACTTCAGATTTGTCCATTTTAATATGTAAAAGTTAGTGAATACTCACAAAGCCATACTCCAGGTCCCAGCACCAGCAGTGGTTGAGGAAGCGCACTAGGACAGCTCTGAGGAAGTCTCCGATCAGCAGCGTGATGTAGGTGGTCATGGTGTCTGATATTATCAGACGCACAAACTCCTGTTGGAGAGAAATGAATTTGAATTATGTGTGATGAGATTGGTGTCTAATTACAGAGTGTCCTGGAAATGTTTACAACTTTTAATGTGATCTGATGAAATCCAACTTATGTTAAGGGTGATGCCAGATTTAAACAGCCTCTAGGTCATTTGAGTAATGTAAGCTGGACAGTTTCCTTCTCTAACCACCTTTGAAAATGGTTTATTTTGGTTATGTGATCCTTATCTGATCACGCTGATCAAGTCTGAATGCCATCCAATCACCGAAAATGCATGTTGTGTAAATTACATCTTGACCATTTAAGTAATGTAAATTGGTCAAGTTCCATCTCTAACCACCTCTGAAATTTGTTTGAGTGATCTGATAATAATCCAATCCATGAGTACCTGTCCCACCATTGTCTCCCAGCAAGGCCCCCTGGGTACGTCTGCAGGGTCCACCATGATTGGAGGAGCAGTGGAGTTCTCTGGTAGGGTTCCATTA
The DNA here is from genome assembly GCF_030463535.1 of Salminus brasiliensis. Lineage (NCBI taxonomy): Eukaryota > Metazoa > Chordata > Actinopteri > Characiformes > Bryconidae > Salminus > Salminus brasiliensis. The sequence goes on from NC_132897.1 coordinate 31,727,513, forward strand.
TACAGGTTTGCCTGCCATATGGTCATGTTGAACTTCACTATCTCCTCTTCTGCCCTCTGGTAAACAACGCAAATACAAATGCTATCATTTTTTAATAGAAAATTTAGAATCCACAATTTCATTATTTCTCTGATTGTTGTAATGGACTATGATTGGCGTTTACAGAAATATGGCATTTACACAGTCATTGGGCCTCCAAGCTGCTTGGTGGGACATTTTGGGTGTGTTTAGAGGCCTAGCCTGCGTTCATGTGTTTACCTTCAGGTTGATCTGGTCCATGAGGGCTATGATGAAGGTGTAAAGGTTGCCCAGAAAGAGGGCAAAGATGCGGCCCAGCTGCCACTGCAGAGCGATGCGGGGGTGGTAATTCTCCAAGGTGCTGATCACATCAAACAGCATTGGGCAAAACATGCCCAACAGTGACATGACCATGTTCACCTGGCGGACACGTGACTGGAGTTAGAGCTCATACTTCTTCATTGTTCACAGCCTTTTACACCCATACAGATCGTCTGAAAGTCTTTGGACAACCATTGTAATCAGTGAAATCAGCAGTATGGCAACTAATCATGCCCAATGCCCAGTTGAGAAGATAGTATGTGTGTAGGTAGTACGATAGGTAAGGTAGTAAGACCTGTAGTACCCGGCACTGATGTTGCCAGCAGATCCTTTACTAAGTCCTGTAAGTTGTGAGGTGGGGCCTCCATGGATCGCATTAATGAGCCCTGGGCGCTCTTGACCCTGCTTCCAACTTCAACAACTGACTGTTCACTTACTTCATTCCTCTCCCACCAGCCGTAGTTGTCCAGCCCCTCCAGGGCAAACTTCTGAGACCGACGCACCACAAAGTAGATCAGATAGCCACTTCCTGCCAGGCAGCACAGGACCAAGAAGTTGGCCAAAACGCGGAGGAAGCGTGTCAGGTGGATGTTGTCGTCCTTCCTACTCTCCTGCTCCTCAACAATGGCTTCCTGATGAGGAACAATGCTTCAGAAATGAGGATAAATACCATCCTACATTGGACATTAGGGCTCGATGCTGACTGTAGAGGGCTGTCAAAAATCAGTCAGTCAGGACAACGTCAATTCAACGTAGGATAATGGCGACAGCTGCCGTTGATTTTTAGTTGTTTAAGTTATGATGTTACGTAACCATAACCAATAAATCTGAAGTCAGCCACAGCCTCTTTTTGAACTGCTGCCAGGACGATTTTCATTATTAAAATTTGACTTTGCTACCCAGTGTTGAGACCAACGTCTTTATGACGTCAAACAGACTTCTAGTGCCTGCTGCGATAGTACGTTTGACAGGTTAAGGAACTATGTTTTCTAGCATATAAAACCAATATGGACTCCAAAATGAACAGTAGATGGTTTTAAAAGGACGATATGAAGTTATTATCTGTATTCTTACTTGTTTTCCGAACCAGCAAAAAAAGTGACCCATCTGAAACTGAATGTTTGCGTACCCACCTTGAAGCTCGTGGTAATGGAGGCAAACTTGTTGTCAGCTGTCTCTGGGTTCCCGATCAGGTAATCCCAACTGGTGAATATCTTCCAGCTGAAATTAAAGCTGGTGTCATCACCCCCGCCGTCCTCTTTAGCATTGCGCGCCATGCTGTGAAGAAAAGGCAGGGGATGGACAGCAGGGGGCGAAATAAGGGTCTTGAGGCAAATTTATTAAGCTTGTGATTCTGCACATGCTTGGTTTTTAATATCTGCAACATCTAGCGTCTCTCTTGCATGCTCACGTCTGCAAAACGTAGCTTGTAGCTAGTGTGTTAGCTTGGGTCTAACCTATGCCATATGGACAAAAGTATTGGGACATCTACATATTACACCCATATTAGTGTGTTAGCTTGGGACAAGTACTGGTTTGTGGCTAGTGTGTTAATTTGGGACTAACATGAGCTTGTGGCTAGTGTGTTAGCCTAGGTCAAACATTTCAGCTTGTGCTTAGTGTGTTAGCTTGTGACTAGTACTAGTTTGTGGATAGTGTGCTAGCATGTCAGCTAGTGTCTAGTTTGTTAGCTTGGGACTAGTACTAGTTTGTGGCTAGTGTGTTAGCTTGGGACTAGTACTAGTTTGTGGCTAGTGTGTTATCTTTGGACTAGTACTAGTTTGTGGCCAGTGTGGCCAGTGGCATGTCAGCTTGTGGCTAGTGTGGTAGCCTGGCACTAAGATAGTAGCTTGTGGCAAGTATGTTAGTATATGTTAGTATGTTAGGTTAGTGTGTTAGCCTGGGACTAACATATCAGCTTGTTGCTAATATGATAGCGTGGGGCTTGCACATCAGCTTGCACCAAGAGTTTTAAATTGAGACACTTTAAACAACAGCAGGGGGCACAATATGGACCTTGGGATTTTTACTAGTTTTGTTAAGATGCCCCTGTAGATCTTGATTAGCTGGGCAGATCAAGTTGACTTAACTCTAGAACTGGTATTTATTTTTGATCTAGAATTCCTGATTTCTAGATCAATTCCCAACAAGGACAAAGGAAAGAAGTGTCAACTCACGTTCTAATGACCACCATGTAACTGTAAGCCACCGTGCCCACCCCCACCAAGAAGTAGGACAGGGGCAATCGAAACTTGAGCCAGCCGATAGCTCGCTGGTTGTTGTAGAAGCCATAGAAAAGGACTGAATACTTAGCATAACCCTGCAAGAAAGAAAGCACAGTGTCTTCAAAGCAAAAATACACAGAGCAGTAGCTGTCCAGGATTACGCTACGACTGGCATCAAGAAATAAAATAAAAGCCCTGCCCTTTAATTTTGCTGCTCACTGATTAGCAAAACAGTGGACTTCTTATCTAATGCAATAATGAGTCCCTTTAATGTTTGCTACTCCAAATCCCAGTCCCCTCACCCCAAAGTCCCATAAGACAGCAAAGTCCATGGCACTGGCCTGTTCCCCTCTAGGGACAGTCTTCCTGGGAATGCTCCCATAAGGCCGCCCCATCATTGCCTGCACAGAGAGAACCATTGTCCTGTTAAGTAGAAAGTTCATCCAAAAATGATATACAAAATTAGAACATTGCTGCAAGGATTTGATTGCATTTAGCCATAAGAACTTCATTTCGGACAGCAACTGATGTGGGATGATTAGTTCTGCACCACAAACCCCACTCAAGCTCATCCCAGGAGAAGCTCCACTGCTCCACAGCCCAATGCTGGGGGGCTTTATACTTGCCTAGGTTGACATTAGGTATAGTGACCTTATGGTGCTCATGTGTGGCTGCATTCAATTGCCAATGCTTTTGTGGAGATTATACAACCTTAATGCAGGGAATCTACTAATACAAATGAGTATGTATTCTTCTCAATCCAGTGCAGTGCTCAACTGTACACCTTTTGACACCTGACCTTGGTTGGCTGAGACCCTACTAAGAAATGATGAGAGAAAACAAGCTTAGTTTCTGGTGCTTGGCACCCTAATTGCTAATAATAGCCGAAATCTAAGCACATAATAATAATAACTACTGTCCAAACCACTGCTCTGTTATAGTAGATCAACTGCCCGGCTTTGAGAATATGAGTCTTATTAGATCAGATATAATTTTTAGGGAAATATCCTGTATGTCCCCGTATGGCTGCTGGCATGTAGGGCAGTTATGAAAAGCTCCCCAGACCCCAGCCGCGGCCCACTTTCTGCGGAAAGACCTTTAACACGGCCTCACTTTCAACTGCCTTCATGCCTGTGAGGTGTGGCCGCCACAGCTACGCATGTTAATGCAGAATTTCGCAAGGCGGGAGCTGCACCCGAAGCGCTCCTCACCTCAGGAACCATGACGAGCCCGAACGTCAGGCCGAAGAGAATCATGTTGATGCCATACATCCATCTGAGAAATATGAAGTACGAGGCGACCGAAGATCCAAAATGACCTGGGGATATATTTCAGAGGGAGAAAGGCACCATCAGACAGGCCTGGAGAACCTTATTTTATTTTGGATTTGACATTTTTATTTAAAATAGGTCCCCCCTGCAGACCTGGTCCCTGGTTCCAAAGAAAACGCAGCACACTTAATCCTTAATATGCAGCGTAAGTGGTTCTCACATTCAGGCAGTTGCAGGCTGTTGCTATGTGGTCACTACGATATACCTTTGCTACTGTATATCAAGTGGTTGCTAAACTCTTGCAAAGTGGGTGCTATGGTGTCCCTTGGTAGTTGCTATGGTATTTCAAATGGGTGTTGTTCAAATTCTAAGGTGTTGTTAAGTGGCTGCTCGGGTGTTGCTATGGTTTTCTTAGGTGGTTGCTATGGAAACAAATAACAGCAAAACAATTGCTGCCTGTTTAACAAACATTTACCCCAGTAATGCAGTAAAACGATACATTATAACATCTAATAGTGTATGTTCATATAGTGTGTGTATATATATATATATATATATGTTATAGCAACATAATAGCTAATAGCACCTTCCTGTAGAAATTCTTTACCCTGCTAAGCTGTAGTGAGTGAGTTACAAGCCAGGTCCATCTAAAAAGCAAGCAGAGAAAAATGCTTCTCCTAATGAAGATGTTTGGCAGAGCGTTTGAACGTACTTTCAATTTCTTTAATCTTCATCTCCCATGGGATGCAGGCCGTCTTGAAGTTCTCAAAGTCTCTCTCAAACTTCATCCATTTCTGATGCAGAGCAGCATGGTAGATGCAACACCACATTACACAGAGTTAGATGTATTTACATATTCATAGACATATTCATTAATCAAATCTGATGTCTTGACAAAAGTGGAAAGCACTGATCAGCCATAACATAACACAAGTCAAATGGGCAGAACATCTCCAAATCTGCCTCTAGTGGTTCAAGAGAGGAACCAAAGGTGAACCGGCAACACGGACATGGGCACTTAAGGCTTACTGATGCTGATGGTCCCTTAAAACTAGCACAGCCCAACTTTTCCAAATGCTGCTAACGCAACACCATTGGGCAGCTAGCTGAACTCACCTGGAGGAGAACACTAACTGCCAGCTAACAGACTCTCGCTCTGACTAGCATCACACTGAGTGATGGGGAGAGGGTGGAACACAGGGTGGTGAGACCCCTGGCCATGGACGGCTGTGAAATGGACACGATGGTCAAACAAGCGGTGATAGAGCGAACACTCTGACTCCTCACCTTTCTCATCATGACCTTGTAGGCGTAGAGCTTCCTTCCTCTGCCTTTCCCCAAAGCGCCCTCATACTTCTCTATAAACACCTGGGACTCCCTGAAGCATCCACAGAGAATAAAGGCAACAGAGCTGTGTTAGTACTGTGATCTGAACATGCAGTTATCCGCTTTTCGTCAGGGGGTTCACCTGGCATTTCTGCGAGATATTTCAGCAGGACAATTTCTGGACAATTTAATACACATTTACTGTACTAATCTATCAGAAACAAATGGCAAAGCTTGTGGCACATTTACTATTGTAAGGAATTTTATTGCAGGAAATTTCAGGCCTATTTAAGTTTGCCTCCTGTAGAAATTGGCAATGAGCTTCGGTCTCTGACCAACTAGGTAGGGGTGTCTAATAGAGTGGACAGTGAGTGGACACAGTATTTAAACACCAACAGGGCAACACACAGTACTAACACACTCGCCACCACCATGTCAGTGTCACTGAAGTGCTGAGAATGATTCAACACCCAAGTAATAGCTGCTCTGTGGTGGTCCAGGCCAATGTTGGGGTCCTGAGCATTGAAGAACAGGGTGAAAGGAGGCTAAGAGAGTATGTAGAGAAACAGCTGGAGTACAAAGTTCATTCCAAACCAGGGGTGGTCATATATTACGACATATAGACTATTGGGTATCTATGTCTCATTATTAAGTATGACCCTATGCCCTGATAAGGTATAAAATGTGTGTGTTTGTGTGTGTTTCACCTGACCTCAGTGTGGGCAGTTTCTTGCGCATGGGCCAGGGTTTTCCTCGCAGTATGGTGATGAGTTTCTTCCTCTCATCCACTGCCTCCTTCAGCCTCTCCAGCTCCTCTGGACTCAGAGAGCCCACCACAAACTCTTCATCACCACCATTCTCCTTCTCACCCCCTTCCTCCTCCTCCTCTTCTGACGATGATGAAGAGCATGCCTCAGATTCCGAGCTAGAAAAAGTGACAGATGAAATAAGTAAGCAGGTTGGTATGAAGCAAGTAAAGATCTGATGTAAGGGAGAGTGGGGAAGAAGAGTCACTCTGAAGACCGCCAGTGGTTCAGCAGTGGTTCAGTTGCTGTCTGTTTTGTGGGTATTTCTGCTTTGTTGTATGTTTTTCACCATAACAGTCCCGCCACCATGTTTGACAGATGATTGTAGTATTGCTTCAGATCATACTTAAAAACCTTCGGTAGACTTTTTTTGTAGCCTTTCTGTTATTGAGTGTCACCAGTGTTTTGCATCTATTTAAGGTGTCTCTCGATTGTTGTACACTCCTCTAGATCATGGTTATCATTAGGCATGGTGACCGTAGGCTCAGGTGCGGTTGCTCCAGAGGGTCTTATTCTATTGGCAATGGTTCTTAATGGAGAATATAAGGTTGTAGGTATAAACTGTGTGAGCAACTGTATCAGCAGTGGGGGTACCTTAACCTTGATGAACTCACCCTATGGGATGCATGGGAGAGGGAAGGTTTACGGAAGGTTTACATTTTCTTTAGCAGAGATGTGTGGGAGATCTGCTTAAATATTCCGTTATGGGCTGTGTAATTACTCATAAATCCAATGCTGGTACTGGTACTGGTTGCATAAAATAATAAATACCATAAATTTTATCCTGATCAGATTTTTGTTACATATATTTACACTTGGTGGTCAGATATGTCTTCAGTTAGTCAGACTGAAATTCCATTGCTGTGTGTCCGATACATACGAAGCCATAATCCGCCTCTTTTCGAACTACCGCCGATTGCGGCATGTGCCGGGTCCCCAGTTCCACCGCACCAGCTAACAGGCACCTGTGCCGGCCAACATTGCCAAAGAGTGATGAGGAGAAAGAGCAGCATCTACCCATCTGGGGAGAGCATGGCCTACTGTGCTCTCTCAGACTCTGGTTGCTGATGATAAAGTGGCATGGCTTAGGATCTGAAGTCAGGTCATAGTGACCGCCGAGGCACTTGAATTTGTATCTGGTTTAAATGCATATTGGGTGTGTTTACACTTGCATTTTTATGTGGCTCGGCTTTATCCAGATCCTAATCCTGATACTCAAGACAGATTGAGTGACCAGGTGTAAATGGGGTCTAAAAGATCAACAACAGCCATCAATGCTAGATTCCAGTCGAGTACTTGACCCAACTCACATAGTTTGAGCCTTCTTCTTTTTCTTTCCCTTTCTCTCTTTCGCTTGCTTGTCCTCTTCTCCTCTCTTTGACTTCTTTCCGTTCGTCTCTTCATCCTCCACCTTCTTGCTGTTTTTCTTTTTCTTTTTCTTCTCTTTTTCCTCCTCTAGCTCCTGCTCTTCTTCTCTGTTTCTCTGTTTCTTGGCCTTCTCGTTCTTGCTGTTTTTTCTGTTTTTCGCGACCTCCTCCGCCTCTCCCTGTCGTCCTCTGCTCCTCCCCTCTCTGCCTCCTCTTCTTCTTTCTTTTCTTGCCTCTCTGTACTGCTCCGACCTCTCTTCTGACCTTCTTCTTGGCCTAGTGGCTCCTCCTCTTTCGGTCTTCCTCTCTCTCTTCTTTTTGCTTTCTCGTTCCGTTTCTTCTTCTCCTCCTCCTCCTCCTCCTCCTCCATCAGAGTCTGCATCCGTATCGATGTAGTAAAGGGTGAACTTGCCCTCATTTCCTGTGAAAATGTATGATTTTAAATTTTGCATTTATGTCAGCTTTATTTTGCCACTTTATTAGAAACATCCACTTCAACTCTCCACTCACTGGCCACTTTAGAGTACAGTACCTTGCACTTTTGCTCACTGGCCACTTTACTATAAATACTACCTTGTACTTCCACTCACTGGCCACTTTATTAGAAATACTACCTTGTACTTCCGCTCACTGGCCACTTTATTAGAAATACTACCTTGTACTTCCGCTCACTGGCCACTTTATTAGAAATACTACATTGTACTTCCACTCACTGGCCACTTTATTAGAAACAGTACCTTGTACTTTTGCTCACTGGCCTCTTTATTAGAAACAGTACCTTGTACTTCCACTCACTGGCCTCTTTATTAGAAACAGTACCTTGTACTTTCACTCACTGGCCACTTTATTAGAAATACTACCTTGTACTTCCACTCACTGGCCACTTTATTAGAAATACTACCTTGTACTTCCACTCACTGGCCACTTTATTAGAAATACTACCTTGTACTTTTGCTCACTGGCCTCTTTATTAGAAACAGTACCTTGTACTTTGGCTCACTGGTCACTTTATTAGAAACCCCTACCTTGTGCTTCCACTCACTGGCCACTTTAGAAGAAACACCTACCATAAACGTCCACTTACTGACCACTTTAGTAGAAGCACCAACCTCATATGTCCACTCACTGGCCACTTTTTTAGAAACACCTACTTCATGCGTCCACTTCCTGGCTGTTTTACTGGCAGCTCTAAAGTCTGACTGCTAGCATAGCCACTATTGCTGCATCATATTTTTGCCATAGGACCTACCTTCATCCACCTCAATGCTGACTGTAAAAGAATAAGAAAGCGGTTAGATTCACGTAAAGGTGCATTCAGTGACAAATAACAATACAGTAATCATGACTGCTAGCATAGCCACCCATGTAGAGGTTAGATTTTGTCTTCTATGCAGTGACACATCGAATCCTGAGTTAAGACAGAGACCAGGACACACTAAATCTTAGTTGAGAATAAGATAATGTAGTCGTTAAGCCCAATGTGTCCTGAGTTAGGACAGAGATCAGGACACATTGAGTCATGAGTCAGGACAGAGATCAGGACACATAATCCTGAGCCAGGACAGAGATCAGGACACATTGAGACCTTAGTCAGAACAGAGGTCAGGACACATTGAGTTATGAGTCCGGACAGAGATCAGGACACATAGCCCTGAGTCAGCTTCCATCACTTCCACTAGTTTAGCTACACTAGCCTCAAAGCTCCAGTGCTAAACAAAGAAGCCGAACTCCCTTTGTGTCCACTGTAACCTGACCTGTGTGTGCTGCAGAGGTCATTACAAGCATATTAGTGTTGGACAGCAGGCACACAGCAGCTTTCTGCACTGTTACACCTGCAGGACCACAGCAAGTGGCCTGGCCGGGGGCAAAGGGCAAGGAGAATCAAACGTCTCTCACTCTGTCATGCTCTGTACCACAGACGCACAAAGGCATGCATACACAGGCATGTGTATAGCACCAACGATCAGTTCACTAAACGTTCACATGAGCATGTTACACACACACACACACACACACTGTACAATACCATCCAGTAGCAAAACTTGTACAGGATATATTTATATATTATAAAGTGGCCATATTTGCACATTACGATCTCTGTTGTTGTACGATTATTTAAGGGACTAATAACATGCACGAAGTTCTTTTAAAATCCAGAATGGTGTTCTAAAAACATATTTAAAATTAAGTTATAATAAAATGTCTGTTCCATTTTAAGCGAAATGAACAGTCAGAATAAAGGACTAGCTAATTAAAACAAGATCAACAAATAAGAACAGAATTATTATTTTAAAGGAAGTACTAGATAATTAAATTTATATCCAGAAAACATTCTAATAAAAGTATGACCCAGAATGTGAGATTTAAGAAAGAATAATATAATAAAACTCCATGTAAAATTAACTTGAAATGAATTTCTATCCAGAGTAACAGTTGAATTTCTAATAAAATCTAACTTCCAGGATGAAGTTCTACGAAATGAAATCCAGAATGAATTTCTAGTGAAATTTAAGAAATGTAAAATTAACTTCTTATAAATGTAATATCCCAAATAACATTTAAATAAAGTTCAGGTTATATATAAAAATCTAATAAAAATCCAGAATAAGATTCTAATAAAAGTAATAAAAATCAACATGAAGCATAAAGGAAGTGTTATTAAAATCAATACATTTCATTTTCAGAATAAAGTAGAACTTCATATATAGAAGTGCAAAAGTGTTTGAGGCAGAAAACCTAAAATATTACAAGAAAAGTAAAGTGGTGAAGTATCATTGTACTCTGTATAAAGCTTTATTATAGTTATCATTCTAGAAATAAAATACAATATAACGACAGTAAGATACGTTTCCACACATTTGAACAGCAGTGTGTGTCTGTCATGTTAGTGGCCAAAGTTCATTCAATAAAAAAAGAAAACAACAATAACAGAACAAGCTGAAATGAAGAATACAGTCACTACTTACCGTCACTCTCAGACGCAATGAGGTGCTCTCTCGGCATTGTGCTCTCCACTCTGCGTGCAAAGAGATGGGGTTATGTGCATGCAGGTGTGTATGTGAATGTGAGTGTGTGTGAAGGATGAGTGGACCGTACCTCGGTCAATCCATGGTCGGCCGGTGCTGAGTAATGAGCATGACGAGTTCACTTTTTGCAGCCATTGAGAGACAGGGCCTGGAACAATAAGCGGTGGAAACCCTAGAGCCACTCAATTTCTCCCCCTTCAATTATTCAGCACAGTTATGACTCTCTTTTTTGAAGAGAAAGTGGAAGGGGGGGGTAAACCGTAAGCCAGAGAAGGGGATGATGGTCTAATGAGAGAAACAGGAGGAAGCAGTGGTCCGGGGGTGCACCGCTGACTCTAAATAAAAGCTCAAGATGACTCTTAAACAAGGGTGTGGAATATGGTGAAAATATGATAATATGACAATTACTAAAAAAACTACAATATAATATACTTGATAGGATGTTCATTTACAATAAATAATGGTCAAATAAAATAATAAGAGGTCATTTCATTGCAAAGTGAGCTCAAAACCCAGAGAAACATCAGTGTTACACCAACAAGAAAATTATGTAAAATATTTTTTTTCATACTGAAGCAATGTACAATTTGATGTATAACCTAGATCATATTAAAAATTGCTGCCACTCCAGTAAAGCACATTTATGTAAGCATTCTTTATAGTCGTGTTTACATTTCATAAATATATTTAAACAGGACTTTAAACATTCACCGATGGCTGTTACTTAATTTTTATTTGTTTAATAAAAAATCGAAAACAATATAAATGCATTTAATAATAATGGGATACATAATTTTCATACAAAAGGAAATAATTAAATGATTAAATATAATACAATTTAGATATTATTTAAAATTGGGATGTTTCTTTGTTAAATAATGAAAATTAAATGTCCATAGTCAACCCATCTGGTTCATTTTACATAATTAGTTAATATAGTTAATAATAATTTTACATAATTAACAATTAGTTAATTCATTTAAATGATATTCCACTGTGAATGAAACAATTGCTAGATTTGGTACTTGTCATTGGCTTTTTACCTTAAAAAATGTGTTTCCAATATTTCTAATATATGTATTTTTTTATTTGGAGCAGGGTTGTGCTTAAAGGGTACAAAATGTACCTATTAAGCACATGTAAAAATGTATATTATTACTTTTGAATGACAAAACATTAAAATTAAGTTAGATTAAGTAGATTTTGGTGAGCCTAATAGTTACGCTCACCCTAACATCCAGATGTATTCAACTCAAGGTCATATCCAGAATGAATTTAATATAAAGTAATAAAGTTAATATGCAGAATTACAGTCTAACCGGACTATATAGAATATAGTTCTTAAAAAAAGATATAATCCATAATGAATTTCAACTAAATGAATATGCACACCAGAGCATGTATAATATAATAGCAGCTAAACAGAGCCAGTCTTAAAGTCCACTGGGAATTTGCTAATAGCTATGGTAAAATCCTACTCCATACCATTAGACATAACTAATGTTAATGTTTATTTTAAAATATTCAAAACAGTTTATTAAAATATCCAGACAGATTACATTCACATTCACCAGCTAACATGAAAAATGAAAGCTAATACAGCAATCAGCCAAAACATTAAAACCGCCGTCCTAATACAGTACTTGTGTGGGTCTCCCTATAAGTCCCATAAGTTGCGAGGTGGAACTTCACCAGTTCACCAGACTTTTGGTAGGTACTGATACCTAGATACTACTGCACACCGGGAACGCCTTACAAGACCTGCCTGATGTCGTCTAGCAACAAAAACTTGCAGACAAGGACTGACTGTTCACTTGCTCCCTAATATGTCTCAACCCTTGACAGGTTCCATTGTAACTACATAAGGTTATTAAAATTCCCCCTCTGTGGTTTTGATGTTATGGCTGTTTAGTGGGTGTATAGTGGTCCTGTGTGTAGGTGTTTCTGATAAAGCTAACACTTAAGTGTTTCTTTACACTTTCGCTTGGGAAATGAGTCAGAGGTGTCAGTACTCCGGGGGGACAGATTGTTGGGGACGAGGGTGTATGACCGTGGGCGTATACTTCGGTACATCTGGACGTTTGCTTCCTAAATCAGCTAAACCTTAAAAATCAAACAAACACATACCTTATGCTAAGCAAGAGCTAAGCTCGTCAACCAACTTTTAACCAGCCTGGATAGCTTGACCTTTTTTGGCAGGGATGACTCTGAAAGCTGGACATCTAGAAATATGGTCAAATGTACGGACGAAATTCAGACTTTAAGGTGGCTGCTAGTAGCTGCTAGCCCATGTTCGTAGCTTAAACTAGTCCTACGGTATCAGAAACCACATGAGCAATCAAGAGACCACTGAACAACTGGTTTCCGTTAAGTTTGCATGACGCTAATGGGTGGGTGCTTGGCCTATTTAGCCTTCTAGCTCCAGCTTAGCTTGATTTTTGACTAAACTGTCCCTGTAATGTAGTGGAACACCTTTGGTTTGAGCATGACTAATTACCATAATTACTATCATTATTATCAGAATTATCAATATTTAACCAAACAAAAGCATGACTGGCAATCTGTGCAGAACCATTTTTCTAAACCTTGCACAGCAGTCTCAATCTGGTGAAGAATCTTGACTAATGCTTGACACATTTAGACTCAAGGCTGCTCTAAAAGTAACGACTGGAATCCCCTCAGGAGCAAAGCATGGGGAGATTGATTTAGCGCTTATAAGAAGGGGATGCCTGTGGGATTGCACTACTGAGTGGAGAAGAGAGAAGAGAGGAAGGATGGTGAAGCTACAGTAATACAAAGAAGCTATGCAGCCAAAGAAGCTACCAAATTCAGCCCAAAATGCCCCTTTTAATGACGCCCGCAGTCTCAGAATTATTCAATCCCTTCATGTCAAGCGTCTTGAGTACTTAGTAGAGCATCTGGCAAAGGTGAGGCATAGCCAGCCTCTGGCAGCGTTCCTGAGGAATCTTAGCCCCTTGCTTGGGCAGTGGCCTCCATTTCACTTATATTAATGGTTTTGCTGCTGCAGGCTTGGAGTTCAAGACAGGCGACTGTGACGACCACTCCAGAATCTTCCAGGACTTCTTCTGAAACCGAGCCTTGCTTGACTTTGGGGTATGCTTAGGATTACTGCCCAGTGGAAAGGTTTAATTAAGATAAAGCTTCAGCTTCTTGACGTTTTCTCCTTGGATTTCCTGATACTTGATCGAATACACCTTGCCCTCCACACACTGCAGATTTCTAGTGCCAGAGGAAGCAAAGCAGCCCCACAGGATCACTGAGCCACCACCATGCTTCTCTGTAGGCAGGGTGCTCTTTTCAGTGCATGCTCCTTTCCAGTGATCTTTTTTTTGGGTGAACTACACTGCTCAAAAAAATAAAGGGAACGCTTAAACAACACAATATAACTCCAAGTAAATCAAACGTCTGTTAAAATAAACTGTTCACTTAGGAGGCAACACTGATTGACAATCAATTTCACATGCTGTTGTGCAAATGGAATAGACAACAGGTGGAAATGATTGGCAATTAGCAGGACACACAATAAAGGAGTGGTTCTGCAGGTGGGGACCACAAACCACTTCTCAGTACCTATGCTTTCTGGCTGATGTTTTGATCACTTTTGAATGTTGGTGGTGCATGAGATGGACTCTACAACCCACACAAGTGGCTCAGGTAGTGCAGCTCATCCAGGATGGCACATCAATGCGAGCTGTGGCAAGAAGGTTTGCTGTGTCTGTCAGCGTAGTGTCCAGAGGCTGGAGGCGCTACCAGGAGACAGGTGAGTATACCAGGAGACGTGGAGGAGGCCATCCGCCACCTAATCAAGAGCATGCCCAGGCGTTGTAGGGAGGCAGGTGGAGGTCACACACAATACTGAGCATCATTTTCACTTGTTTTAAGGTCAGCCTGTGGATGGATCAGCCTGTAGTGTGTTTTTCCACTTGAATTTTGGGTGTGTCTTCAAATCCAGGCCTCCATTGGTTAATACATTTGATTTCCATTGATAATTTTTGGGTGATTTTGTTGTCAGCACATTCAACTTTGTACAGAACAAAGTATTCAATGAGAATATTTCATTCATTCAGATCTAGGATGTGTTATTTGAGTGTTCCCTTAATTTTTTTTGAGCAGTGTATTTAAATTGGTCTTGTTTGATTGGTTTATTGCAAGCAGCTGAACGTTTGCAAAGTTTGCTAATACAAAAAATGCAACGCAACACAACAGGAGAATCTCCAGGGGAATTAGGAACCACAACTTGAAAGGAGAATCTCTACGAGCAAGAAAAAGAAAGCAATTTAAAAGGAGAGACTTTCCAATAACATCAGGAAGAACCATTGAGAGGACCTATAACTCAAAAGGGGAAGCCGTCCTCTGTTTGTTTTCCATCCCTTCTTCATAATTTAACTGATTCCTCTATTGATGAACCTTAAAAATGTGACCTAATAATGCAGTGACTCTGAACTTAAACAGAACCAAAGAAAGTCTTTGTAACCAGCAGGTGTCAGTGTTGAGTCCAGTCCACACAGGCTTTCTCTTTGGGCCACATAGGTGGTGAAGGGGAATTCTGACCATGCCTTAGCATTACCTGTGAACAAAGACCATTGTATTATGTAATAGTCTATGTGTATTCAAGTACATAGAGAAAGACCAACTGACATTAAGCTGTGTATCCAGATCCTACAGTTCATGAGGTCATTCATTTTTGAATGATAATGCTCTTAATATGGTCAAGAATATATGATACATACAAATGAGCTCCGTTCTGATTGGCTGCTTTGCACTGGGTCTTGATATAGTGCAGTGCAGATATTGACTTCTTGATATATACTATAACCTGAGTATCTTAACTGCTGTAGGTTGAAAAGATAACAATGTACATTTCCAAAAACATGACCCACCTCTGGGGCCAGCCACTAAAAAACCCACGAATTGCTCTTCCACAATTCCCGTTCAAATTTCCCATTCCACCCTAAATGGAGGTGCAGCTGCAGTCTGACAAATGTACCACATGCACCAGCAACACAATGTAGCTGCACCTTTTAAGGTGAAAAGGAAAATTCAAAGAAGAAGCCGGTTGACTTCAGCTTCTTCCAATTTGTCTCGGAAACACACTGGACTACTCCAGATTGCATCTGACCACACAGAACTCACAGAATGTTGGGCTAATGTTGGCTTCTGACTTTTATGACTTCCTACTCTGACTAATTGTACTCTGACTAACTGTCAGGTCCTGGATATTATTGAAACAATGAGGAATTGAAAAGCTAAAAACAAACTGCTTGGCACGGCAATTTTTTATAGGGGCTACATTGTAGATAAAATGCATAAAATCTGCCAGATATCGCTAATACCGGAACACAATGTCATGGTATACTGATAGAGATGATATATCAGATAGCCTTCTTTACCGTTATTTATACTCAAAGCCAGGCTTTCTGAAGTGGGATGAGGAGATAACTGTGACCGTGATCTGTAGTTTAGGCCATAAATGTCATAAACATGGGCCAAAACACATCAAAAAAACAACAAACCCTGCATCTACGATAATGCTCATATTTGCTACCACCACTATAGGAATGCTAGCATAGTTTTTCTAGACATCTGAAGATCTTAAAGATATTTTGTGTCTTATTTGAAGCTTGGAATAGAATTGGTATATTTAAAGTGTCATGTACAAAATACCAATGAAAACTAAACCCTGTAAAGGAACGAAAGTTGCAGAAAAGTTACACCCCTCGGGTGTTTCCTGGTAATGTATCTGCTTCTGTTCACACATGAGGTATTTTACTGGGTTGTGTGCTGAAAAACTGACACAACTGACAGTTTTTCCAGGATTTCAACATGGACTTGTTTTCATCCTTGGTGGCATCTAAGTCCAGCTGCTTAGGGCCGAACCGTGGGGAGCACATCCACATCTTCCACAAAAATGGTTCTTTATGGATCTAAGAAGGTTAGCTTGTGAGTGTAGAAGGCCCTGAGGGTTCCAGACCATTCTCAGACTGACATTTATACACTGCTATCACATTTCTTCGGCTTCAGTTCTTTGGCTCCCATTGCCTCCTTTGGTCTATTCTGTAGGCCAGTGGTTCTCAGGCTAGTTGTCCCGTTCCTCAGGAACCCCCAGACCCCCTGTTTGGTTCTAATCAGTTTGAGAACTACTGCTATGGTTCTATAAAAAAACCTTTTTGGTCAAAAGGATGTAAATGTGAAGAACCTGCAAATTGATACATCCACTTCTTCAAACTTTTGAACGGCTCTCCACACACTCACACACCCCTTCATCTACAACCATGGTTCTTTGTGGATCCAAAAATGGTTCATGTGTGGCACCCGTCCAAGAACCCTTTGTAACACCTTTTTTTTGAGAGTGTAGAAGGCCCTGAGGGTTCCTGACTATTTTTTTTTTCATCAAAAAAGCTCTTCTGCTTCAGTCCTTGGTACATGCACTTAGATTCTTCAAACACAACCATCTTTTTTATTTTTTAACAAAAATGCTTCTTTATGGATCCAAAAATGGTTCTTGTGTGGCACCCCTTGAAGAACCCTTTGTATCACCTGAGAGTTCCCGACTGGTTTTAATCAGATATCACATTTCTTTGCTCTTCTGCTTCAGTCCTTTGACTTCCATTGCCTTGTCTAGGCTATTCTTTAGACCAGTGGTTCTCAAATCGTTCCCCCAGACCCCTGTTTTGTTCTAATCAGAACTGCCATGGTTCCAAAAAGAACACTTTAATAAAACGGATGTGAATTTGGTGCATCCACTTCTTCAAACCTTTAAAAACGTTCTTCACACACACACACATCCCTTTTATAAAAAGTCCTTTATGGCACCAAAAATGGTTCTTGTATGGCATCCCTTGAAGAACCCTTTGAAGGCCCTGAGGGTTCCAGACTGGGTTTTAATAAGGTGTCCTATTTCTCTTTACTCTTCAGCATTAGTTCTATGACTTCCATTGCCTCTTTTAGGGTATTCTGTAGCCCAGTGGTTCTCAAACTGTTCCTCAGGTTCCTCACCACTCCAGTAGGCCGTGTTTCCTTCCTAATGAAGGATGGCTTGCTAGCAGACAGAACTTTTCCCTGGCAATGGTGTTACCATTGCTACAGGGCTGTATGCTTAGCAAACATATAAAGAGGGATGCAAATAGCAGCGCTGTGGAGAGCACGGGGTGTGTGAGCAACAGTTCAGCTCGACTGCAAAAACACAGGCTCTCAGACAGTGGAGGGCTGGGAACACGGTGTGCAAGCTAACAGTGTGAAGTGACTGTACAGACGGGGAGAGAGAGAGAGAGAGAGAGAGAGAGAGAGAGAGAGGCAGAAGAGGAGGAGGGGGCAGACAGATGAAGAGGGAGGGGAGCGAGCCAGGGATGGTGTCTAAACACGAGAGCGAAAGACAAAAAGCCTCACAGGAGCACAGGGGCGGCCGTGGAGAGGCCAGCGGAGGCATGAGCAGAGTGCATGTGAGGGGGCGGGGCCTTTGGGGCACATGTGGACAAGGTGGGGGCGGGGCTAGATCGCAGTGTTCTCTCAATGTCGGTGATGTCACAATGGACTTCTCATGCCGCCCCCGTTTCGACATCCCCCCCTTCTCTCTCTCTCTCTCTCTCTCTCTCTCTCTTTCCCTGAGTCACAGAACTGATGAATCAGAGGCGGTAAGATTAGTGTGCATGGGAGACTCCTGACTAGACCACACAAGGGGGGCGCTCCACACACACACACACACACACACACAAAAACTGGTTTGTATTCTTGTCTTTTGTGAGCTGCTTCCATCGTCTTCTGTCTTACTGTAGCTTAATGCTGCCGAGCTCCACTGTCCTAACCTTAAAGGAGACGTACACCATATGGACAAAAGTATTGGGACACACCTCTTAATCATTGAATTCAGGTGTTCCATTGCCACAGGTGTATAAAACCGAGCCCCTAGCCCCAGCAGTTGCATGCAGGCCTTACATCACCAAGCACCAAGCCAGTGGACTCATGTTGCTCCATCTAGCAGTCTGATGGAAATGTCTGGGTTTGGTGAATGCCAGGAGAATGTTACCTGCCTGACTGCAGTGTGCCAACTGTAAAGTTTGGTGGAGAAGGGATGATGCTATGAGTTTGTGCTTAAGGGGTTGACCTATAAGTCCCTTAGTTCCAGTGATAGGAAATCTCATTGATTGAGCAGGCCAAGACACTGTGGACAACTGTACACTTCCAACTTTGTGGAAACAGTGTGGGGAAGGCCATTTTCTGTTCCAGCATGACTGACTGTTCTCCAGTGCACAAAGAAAAGCCCATAAAGGCATGGTTGGGCAAGTTTGGTGTGGAAGAACTTGAGTGGCACACACAGAGCCCTGCCCTCAAACACCTTTGGGATGAACTAGACTGGAGATTGTTGATCAACTACAAGTTCAGGAAACAAAAAGCACATTTTTAGGCCAGAGGAGCCCAATCATTGCCTGTGTGTGAAATGTCATAAATGCTGCCATCCAGTCATGTCCTTCTGAAAGACCGAACAATAACACAGTTGAATGCTGTAAATACCAATATCTTGGCTACATCATGATGTATTGCTGCCATTGTGATCTGCTTATAGAGACCTACAGTGGTACACTACCTACGCTCCCAATGGACCCCCTGCCCTGGACTTTTAGGGCGTTTTCACATCTGCACTTTGTAGTCCGATTAAATCGGACCCTGGTTCGTTTTGGCAGGTGTGAATACAGTAAACGCACTCAGATGCTGAAACTGAAGTTGGCTGCCTCGATGCCCTCCTACCTAGACTGTCAGTGCCTTAGAACAGTGGTCTGACATTGCCTGACATTGGAGACTCCCCTCTAGGCCCTGCACATTTTAGCGTTTTTCTGCTCTACACTGCAGATGTCCTGGACCAGAATTAGACCCCCCCCCCTCTTTTTTTGTTTTTTTATTCGTGTTTGCCGCCAGATGTTCCAACATTGTCCAAACCTGAATGTTTTTCATCACCTTGGGGAGACATTTGGTCTCCACATAGGTCTAAATACAGTCACAAACACTGCCACGCAAAAGCATACGAACAAAGACCTGCGATTAACACATGAGCGCACACACTGCTGGGCTTTCACACACCCAAACACACACACACACACATCATAATACCACTGTGTCTGATGTCACAGAGGGATAAAGGCCTTTAATCTGCTCCTCCTTAATAGGGCAGCAGTCTCCCCACCCCTTTGTGTGTGTGTGTGTGTTGTATGAGTCAATGGAGTTCCCAAATCTACTGTAATCCCACCCCTCCTCTAATCTGACCCACTCACTGAACTTCCTCTAACAGCAGTTCAGCTTGGAGCCAAGCACACACACACATACACACACAAACACAGCATCCATGAGCTTTACTCTGGTCCACGTGAACTGATAACCATCTCCCCACCCAAACCTCCAAGAACACACACACACACATTAACACACACATTGAGCGATTCACATTTTGAGGGCAAGGTTGAGTGAGCAGTAAGCACGGACATGTGTATCTGTGTGTGTGTGTGTGTGTGCACACCTTGTAGTAGTTTGCAACCAGAGGCCATTGTTCAGTCTGATATGATCAGGTTTCTTCTCTAAGACTTGTTTGCCTGCAAATAATGAGCTCCATCTCTTCCCTCTCCCCTCACCGTGTCCCGCCAACCTCCAGTAACCTAAAGAGGAGAACCATTACTTCAGGACGTTTCTCCTTTACCATTCTGCCTCTTTAAAGGGGCTGTGCATTTACCTGGATTTGGCCTTCAAGTCCTACAAGAAGGTACAACTGACTGTCAAGCAAAGCACAGAAGGCCTTTTTTTAAGAAATTCCTTCTTAAACCTCACTATCATTGTAAGAGCAGAGCTGCAAACAACTCTGATCATGAATCTGATTTCAAGAACAACGATATTGGTGAATGTTGGTCACACTGAGCGAGACACTGTTCCTATTTTGTGTTTCCTCTGTTCTATTTAAGCTCAAACCAATCAGATTTAGCGCAGCCAGGGGCTCCGAGTGGCTCAGTGGTCCAATGCCCTGCCCCTTATGACCTGGGGGGGTCACGAGTTTGAATCTTGTTCCATGCTGCTTTGCCATCAGCAACCGGAGTCTGATGGAGCACAATTGGCCGAGCTAGTGCTAGGGAGAGTTACAAACCAAATTGGGAGAAAAAGAGAAAAACTTGATGAACAAAATAAACAATACATTTTACATTCACAAATATGCAAGTAAAGGTAAAAAACACATTTTAAATATGGGTAAATGCAGCCAATTCAAGCGGCATTATGTGCATTCTTTATTAAAACATGAACCAATCCAAGTTACGAACCAGCAGTTTGTAGAAACAGTTATGCTTAATAACATTGATGTGTAATTATTAAAACACTATAAAATCATTTGTTTTTTGCATTCATGTGTAAATTTAACATTGCCTTTTTTTGTAAATCCCCTATTTCAGGTTTTGTAAAATGTCCACTGTATTTGTGTCCCACAAAATTCACCTCTTTAAAATATTTATTATTACATTACATTACATTAAGCAGCAGTCCGACATCTGCCAGAAAATAAAAGCTATAAACAATACTGTTTTAACCTTGCGATTGCTGTGCCACATAGTCCTGATCAGGGAGGTAAGTTCAGTTTTTCAAGCTTTCCAAGCTTTCCACCATTTAGATTTGATTTTGTTTCCCCCCAAGACCAACGTGATCATCAAGTCACACAAGTCATCTTCATGATGATTGGGATTCTTGTAATATCAACAATGGAGTTTACAGCCCCTTCATCAAAAATATTATATTGTACTATAGTATTTTTACCAAATACAGCATAAGTCAAAGTCTAAATGAATCCAAATCAAAGTACATAACCAGACGAATCAGATATTCATGTTTTTAGACTATTCAGAAGAATGCATCTAAAATAAATGAGAGTTAAGCAAGTAAGCCACTGGAAAATCTTTCATCTTTTGCAAACCCTGGCTAGTGTTGGCTAACACAGAGCATCGCTGTTAGACCTAGCGCAGCCTGTCTTTACTAACGTCAGCATGGGTCCACTTGAGTGTAGCTAAAAGGTCCAACGCTAGCAACAAAAATGAAATACACCATTAATTTAAACCCTATTCTAAAGCGAGGAGCAGATTTTATGCAAGTTCAGACTTCTTATTTGTTCACTGTTAGCACAATATTTTAGCCCAACCTATTTAAAGGTGAGTGGATTCCTGGCCTCTCTATCCCCTGCGAGTGGCCACTTAAGTGGAACACCGGTGTGATCCATTTCTGAGTGACGGGTCATTTCTGAGTAAGTTGGCAAGGCTGTGTTAAAAAGTGCTAAAATGAGCGACTCCGATAAACTATTTAAAGCCTTTTGACGGACGCAAATGTACACAAATCCCAGAGGAAACCTCTTAGTGACCTTTTGTGTTTCGTAGACCACAGCCCGCGATATAATCCATAATATATCTGTTTCCCACCCGAGTTAACCCCCTCGCCCTCTTCTCCTCATGTGACTCAAAAGGTCAAATCCGGCCACCGGAACCTGCGTCCATCCCAGGATATGCGCAACAGGGATTAAGTTAGCCAGTATGTGTGGGCTAGTGAGAACCACTCACGGTGCACACACTCCCACACTACTTGGTTGTGGTTCCCACCGCAGTGCCGCTCTTTTCACTGACTTGCAATGCATGTGTTGTTCAATTACTCTGACTCACTTAGACTGGGCATGCTTTCCACACATTTCTCAGCTTCACAATGCTAGATTTTGTATTTCTGTTGGTATTTCATGTCTGTTTTAATACGTTTTCTGTTATTTTCAGAATGTGTAGACTATAGTATCTAAAAGCAATGAGAGCCAGCAAGCTAGTCACAGGAAAGGCCTTCATCTGTGCGAATGCTAGCTAGTGTTAGCTAACACGAGCTCGGACAAAACGGTAATACGTTTACTATGTTACTTTCAGAATATTGTGGCTGGCCAATGAAAACCATGCATCTCCATTTTTGTCCATTTTTAGTTTTCTTCATTTTCTGAACCGTGTAGGTGTTCTGTACTCCGTGTGAATAATTCTGGATGAACGGACCAAAAACAATGCTCCAAAATGACTTGTAATAAAGTCTTTTTCAACTGACTTCCATTGAAAGTTACAAAGGTTTTTGCCTTCTGTAAAGTTGCCATTTTGGAGATACAGGTTTTTCATTGGACAATGTGTGAACCACATATGAGTGAATGAACTGCATTACATGACTAGAACCACCCACTCTGCTAATGCCAGCAAATGCATATTTTGAGCTAAAATTGAGCTAGCTTAACATTTGACAAGCTGTTTGTTGTATTTCCTGAAGATCATGAGGTTAAGTTTCTTTGTGTGTTGAGATGGTGAGGTTGACTAATGATGCCATTTTTAAAAACATTCGAAATAATTTAAATGATCTAAAAATTAAACATTCAATTTAATTAGACTTTTTAAGAGTAACAATGGCACCCCAACTGGGGCATCACCCATGAAGCAAATACACTAGATGTCCAAATATTTGTGGACATCCCTTCTAATGAATGCATTCAGCTATGTATTTAGCAAGTGCGCGCGCACACACACACACACACACACATACACATAGCTTGTCTAGTCCCTGTAGAGAAATAAGATCAATTTGAACCTATTGGCATCATGCTGCCTAATGCCAGACGTGGGCAAGAGGGGTGTAAAGCCCACCGCATTGAGCTGTGGAGCAGTGGAACTGTGTTTCCTGGAATGATGGTTGGTGCTCCATCCAATACTTTTTGGATGCGGAAGGGTGATCATTCAACATTCTGACCTCACTAGCGCTTTTGCCACTGAATGCAATCAAATCCTCACAGCAATCCTCCTTCAAAATCTAGGACAGTAAAGACATTAAGGACAGTTACTCCAACAAAAGCAGGATAAACAGTTTTTTAATACTGTTGATTTCAGAACAAACAATGAATACGCAGGTGTCCCAATACTTTTGTCATTTTGCCATTCATTTTGCACAAGAAATACACCCCGCCTGTTCGAACAATAGATCAAATTTCATTGTCCTTAAACTGGAAAAACTACACTGAAGCCTTGGACCCTGCTCTCAACGCTGATCTAGGGTCATACCCTCCCTGTTAATGTGCTTTCAGAATAAGCTGTCCCAAGCTGAAATGCTTTGTCGATGCCTGAGCTAAGATCAGCTGCTGTCTTTTTTTTTAGTGCTTTAAGTCCCAAAAAATGGACCTTCGGTCAACACCTGGACCCTCCCAGACGTCATGGCAGCTGGGCTGATGGTTTTAGTCGCTGTTGTCAGGTGCTTTGGCCTGAAGGTACATCCACAAAGCTTGTCAGAGTTGGAGCGTGTTTCTGGGTCAGTATGTCTGGGACCCTTAAAGGGCCCGCGTCCTGAAGTCCACGTCTGACATTTGCACGCTTTTATTTTATTTTATCATTTTTACATGACCATTTTCCAACCCATTATAAGTAAACAGACTGTTTTATTACCTACACTGTATGGCCAAATGTTTGTGGACACCTGCACATCCAAAATCAAGGGTAAAAGGGAGTTTGTTCCTCCTTTTGCTGCAGTAGCAGCCTCTACTCTTCTGGGAAGGCTTTGCACTAGATCAGAGAGCATTAGTGAGCTCAGGTATTGATGTGGGATGATTAGTTCTGCCACTCCAACTCATCCCTAAGGTAATGGATGGAGCTCCATCACTCCAGAGAACATTATGTATATTTCTTACGTGCACACACAGCTTGTCTAGTCCCTGCAGAAAAGTACTGCCACTAGAATAGGACTCTCTCGAGTAGATAAACATAAACCTATTGGCCCCATGCTGCCTAATTTAGAGGCCTGAAATCCCTGGCAGTGACCCTGGTTAGAGATAAGGTGGGTGTGGTGATCATCCAACATCCTGACCTCACTAATCCTCTTGTCGCTGGATGCAATCGAATCCTCACAGCAATGCGCCAACATCTAGTAGAAAGCTTTCCTCCCTGAACAGCAGAGACTCTTTCTTTTTTCAAAGAAAAAAAACAATAAATAAGCAGGTGTCCAAATACTTTTGTCCTGCATATATATATATATATATATATATATATATATATATATATATATATATATATATATATATATATGTGTGTGTGTGTGTGTGTGTGTATGTGTGCAGGACAAAAGTATTTGGACACCTGCTTATTTATTGTTTTTTTCTTATACAAAACATTCTCCAAACTACTGGAGGAGAAGCTGAAGGAAGCTGACCCCAGGTTGGCCCTTGTGCCCTGTGCTTTATGGGCCATTCATCTGTCTCCGCCCGTCACTGTGATGTCAGCAGCTCAGCCAGGCTTAGTACACCCAACCCCCCCCTAGACAAACACCGACAGAGAGCGAGACTCAGACGCTGACGCAGAAAGTGGCAAAAGGACCAGGAACAGACTTTCACAGAAAACCCATTCCCTTTCTCACTGACCTGAGACCAGTCTACCCGTCCCAAATCCAGCGCTAATCCCATTACATCCAAAGGCCCCCAAATTCTCTCACATCAGCATAAAAGAAGCTACACCAAACAGATGGAGATGATTAATGGACGTGGAGCGACACTGAGCGCGAAAAGACGACAGTGATTGAAGCGTCAGGGCCCGGGGGTGCGAAATCAACACCTGTTGGCACGTCTTCGGGAGAGGGATGGCTCACTCGCACACACCTCTCCAGCTGTTGCTAGGTCAGACTAGCATTGTCAGCCACACTAATTCCTCATGACTTTTCCTGACAACAGCTGATCCAGCTGCCCCAAAAGTCTGCGTGCGTCCACATTCACCCCAGGACCCTGAACAGGTGCCGAACACGTGAATCAATCACTTGGGGCAGATGCTTGTCGTCCGTGACTGACCGAACCACTTGCTTGACCTTCGGCAAGCCCTCTTTCTCCTCTCCTTGCAGGGTTATGAGGCCTTAGTGTAAAGCAGTGTTGTCTTAAGCCTGTTCCTGGAGTTCCTCCCTACCCTGAATATTTTAGCCTTTAAGCTACTATAAAAATAACTTAATTCAATGTATTCTGATCAAAGGATAATCAAATTAACATGGAGTTTAATGAGTAAGCTGATAGCTAACTATTAGCATCCTAAATCATACTATAGCGTATGAGTACGTTTATAGCTAACTATTAGCATCCTAAATCATACTATAGCGAATGAGTAAGTTTATAGCTAACTATTAGCATCCTAAATCATACTATAGCGAATGAGTACGTTTATAGCTAACTATTAGCATCCTAAATCATACTATAGCATATGAGTACGTTTATAGCTAACTATTACCATCCTAAATCATACTATAGCGAATGAGTAAGTTTATAGCTAACTATTAGCATCCTAAATCATACTATAGCATATGAGTACGTTTATAGCTAACTATTAGCATCCTAAATCATACTATAGCGAATGAGTAAGTTTATAGCTAACTATTAGCATCCTAAATCATACTATAGCGTATGAGTACGTTTATAGCTAACTATTAGCATCCTAAATCATACTATAGCGAATGAGTAAGTTTATAGCTAACTATTAGCATCCTAAATCATACTATAGCGAATGAGTACGTTTATAGCTAACTATTAGCATCCAAAATCATACTATAGCATATGAGTACGTTTATAGCTAACTATTAGCATCCTAAATCATACTATAGCGAATGAGTAAGTTTATAGCTAACTATTAGCATCCTAAATCATACTATAGCGAATGAGTAAGTTTATAGCTAACTATTAGCATCCTAAATCATACTATAGCGAATGAGTAAGTTTATAGCTAACTATTAGCATCCTAAATCATACTACAGCGTATGAGTACGTTTATAGCTAACTATTAGCATCCAAAATCATACTATAGCGTATGAGTAAGTTTATAGCTAACTATTAGCATCCTAAATCATACTATAGCGTATGAGTACGTTTATAGCTAACTATTAGCATCCTAAATCATACTATAGCGTATGAGTAAGTTTATAGCTAACTATTAGCATCCTAAATCATACTATAGCGTATGAGTAAGTTTATAGCTAACTATTAGCATCCTAAATCATACTATAGCGTATGAGTACGTTTATAGCTAACTATTAGCATCCTAAATCATACTATAGCGTATGAGTACGTTTATAGCTAACTATTAGCATCCTAAATCATACTATAGCGAATGAGTACGTTTATAGCTAACTATTAGCATCCTAAATCATACTATAGCGAATGAGTACGTTTATAGCTAACTATTAGCATCCTAAATCATACTATAGCATATGAGTACGTTTATAGCTAACTATTAGCATCCTAAATCATACTATAGCGAATGAGTACGTTTATAGCTAACTATTAGCATCCTAAATCATACTATAGCGAATGAGTAAGTTTATAGCTAACTATTAGCATCCTAAATCATACTATAGCGAATGACTAAGTTTATAGCTAACTATTAGCATCCTAAATCATACTATAGCGAATGAGTACGTTTATAGCTAACTATTAGCATCCTAAATCATACTATAGCGAATGAGTACGTTTATAGCTAACTATTAGCATCCTAAATCACACTATAGCGAATGAGTACGTTTATAGCTAACTATTAGCATCCTAAATCATACTATAGCGAATGAGTACGTTTATAGCTAACTATTAGCATCCTAAATCATACTATAGCGTATGAGTACGTTTATAGCTAACTATTAGCATCCTAAATCATACTATAGCGTATGAGTACGTTTATAGCTAACTATTAGCATCCTAAATCATACTATAGCGAATGAGTAAGTTTATAGCTAACTATTAGCATCCTAAATCATACTATAGCGAATGAGTAAGTTTATAGCTAACTATTAGCATCCTAAATCATACTACAGCGTATGAGTACGTTTATAGCTAACTATTAGCATCCTAAATCATACTACAGCGTATGAGTACGTTTATAGCTAACTATTAGCATCCTAAATCATACTATAGCGAATGAGTAAGTTTATAGCTAACTATTAGCATCCTAAATCATACTATAGCATATGAGTACGTTTATAGCTAACTATTAGCATCCTAAATCATACTATAGCGAATGAGTAAGTTTATAGCTAACTATTAGCATCCTAAATCATACTATAGCGAATGAGTAAGTTTATAGCTAACTATTAGCATCCTAAATCATACTATAGCATATGAGTACGTTTATAGCTAACTATTACCATCCTAAATCATACTATAGCGAATGAGTAAGTTTATAGCTAACTATTAGCATCCTAAATCATACTATAGCGAATGAGTAAGTTTATAGCTAACTATTAGCATCCTAAATCATACTATAGCGAATGAGTAAGTTTATAGCTAACTATTAGCATCCTAAATCATACTATAGCGAATGAGTAAGTTTATAGCTAACTATTAGCATCCTAAATCATACTATAGCGAATGAGTAAGTTTATAGCTAACTATTAGCATCCTAAATCATACTACAGCGTATGAGTACGTTTATAGCTAACTATTAGCATCCTAAATCATACTACAGCGTATGAGTACGTTTATAGCTAACTATTAGCATCCTAAATCATACTATAGCGTATGAGTACGTTTATAGCTAACTATTAGCATCCTAAATCATACTATAGCATATGAGTACGTTTATAGCTAACTATTAGCATCCTAAATCATACTATAGCGAATGAGTAAGTTTATAGCTAACTATTAGCATCCTAAATCATACTATAGCGAATGAGTAAGTTTATAGCTAACTATTAGCATCCTAAATCATACTATAGCATATGAGTACGTTTATAGCTAACTATTACCATCCTAAATCATACTATAGCGAATGAGTAAGTTTATAGCTAACTATTAGCATCCTAAATCATACTATAGCGAATGAGTAAGTTTATAGCTAACTATTAGCATCCTAAATCATACTATAGCGAATGAGTAAGTTTATAGCTAACTATTAGCATCCTAAATCATACTATAGCGAATGAGTAAGTTTATAGCTAACTATTAGCATCCTAAATCATACTATAGCGAATGAGTAAGTTTATAGCTAACTATTAGCATCCTAAATCATACTACAGCGTATGAGTACGTTTATAGCTAACTATTAGCATCCTAAATCATACTACAGCGTATGAGTACGTTTATAGCTAACTATTAGCATCCTAAATCATACTATAGCGTATGAGTACGTTTATAGCTAACTATTAGCATCCTAAATCATACTATAGCATATGAGTACGTTTATAGCTAACTATTAGCATCCTAAATCATACTATAGCATATGAGTACGTTTATAGCTAACTATTAGCATCCTAAATCATACTATAGCGAATGAGTAAGTTTATAGCTAACTATTAGCATCCTAAATCATACTACAGCGTATGAGTACGTTTATAGCTAACTATTAGCATCCTAAATCATACTATAGCGAATGAGTAAGTTTATAGCTAACTATTAGCATCCTAAATCATACTATAGCGAATGAGTAAGTTTATAGCTAACTATTAGCATCCTAAATCATACTATAGCATATGAGTACGTTTATAGCTAACTATTAGCATCCTAAATCATACTATAGCATATGAGTACGTTTATAGCTAACTATTAGCATCCTAAATCATACTATAGCGAATGAGTAAGTTTATAGCTAACTATTAGCATCCTAAATTAGCATACACTTATCCCAATCACCCTTACACTTTTAGAGTAATCTCAATTTTTAAGTTACCAAGTTAAGTAGCCAAATGTTAGCATCCTAAGTCATCACATACTTGCTTCTAACCCCCATAGTAATCTGAATTTTTAAGTTACCTCAGGTAAATTTGCATATGTGGATTTGCTGCAAGGCTACAAGGCAACTATCGCTAATGAGTAAGCTTATAGCTAACTATTAGCATCCAAAATCATAACACGCATGCTTTACAAGTTTAAAGTAATCTTGCTTTTAAGTCATTTTCAGTTATTAGTGGCTTAAAATGTATAGCCAAATGTTAGCATCCTATTTCACCACACCACACACTTTTTTAACGTAATCTCAAACGTTAAGTTACCTCGGGTAAATTCGGCCCGGAGTTTTGACAGTAATATCTGTTCTACGTCATCTCCAGTAGATGTGGTTTCTCACACTCTATGGCTAAAGTGCTAATGCTAATGAGGGGTTTAAGCTTATGGCCAACTGTTAGCATCCTAAATCATCACACACTTGAGTTTGCTTATAGCTAACCATTAACATTCAAAAACGTTTGGAGTTGAAAGGTTGTTGCAAGTTGCTTTCGTACTTTCTGACACGGTTTAACTACAATCAAACAGCTAGCAAGTTTTGGAAATTTGTAGCTAGCTGTTTAGCATCTCAAATCATAGTAAGTACCATCTTGCAACTGATTTTGTTTTGTAGTCTCCAACTGCTTCTGTGGTTTCCGATGCTGGACAACTACTCGGCTAATGTAGCTAATAAGTGCCGGATATTTAGCTAGCTAGCTAGCATCTCATGTGATACCACTACCCTCAGGATTCTCACTCATGGTAGCTGACTAGGTTGATTAAAGGGTCTCTGCTAGGACTGTTTTTAACTCTGCTATAAACTCTTGCCCTTTAGGATACAGTCGGTGCTCTTGTACACCAGATCCAGCTAATCCTTCCTGGGTAGAATTAGGAGGTGTGTTGGAGCAGGGATAACATGGAAATGATGCAGGGCAAGGGTACTCCAGGAGCGCTTGCTGTAAAGGATTTCAGAACACAGAAAAAGAAGCCAAGAAAAGAGGTTCGCTGGGGACATGGCACCCTCCCAGAATTCATAAGCTGATCTCTGAAAGCAAGAATTTGCAGCTAGTACGGATGAAAGGAACAATCTTTTAAGATGCTTGTTTCAGTGATGGTGCTGAAATCAGCCCAAAATGCCTTTTGCAACATTTGAAAGACTCTTCAAATCTTCAGCTAACCAGCTTTTACACATTTACACAACATTTGTGTAACAAATGTGGTGTTAAGCCACTCACCCAACCTTACACCTAGCTGGCCAACGTTCTTCACAGAAAGGGGTGGAAAGCGATTATGGGTTGTCATAATGAGTGAATAATCAGCAGTCACCGCTAGTCACACTGCACATATGGCTAAGCAATTTACAGTGATGGTTGAGGGAGTCGACTCAACAGACCGTGGCCTGTAAAATGAGTGCTTAACAAGCCTTTAAAAAGGCACTTGACTGTCAAGTACATGATGGGACGACGTTCGCCAAGGTTCGGGACGCCCCTATGCCTCGCGAGCGCAGCTTATAGGCCCACTATGTAGACGTACATGTACAGATCATTGACCATCTGTGGTCTTGACAAAGGAGTAGGGCTGTTCAGATACAGAACCTTTAGGAAATCTAAACTGTTATCCAATCCGTCCATCTTTTTTTTAAGCAGTCATCTACCGATACTGCATAATCTGGAATGAATGCTTACTATCAGAGCCCCATTATCAGAAGATCCAGTCACAGCCTAACAGAGCATATCTGGCCTCCCCAATCTGCTAACAGAATTATAAGGCAGTTAGTGTTCTCCTCTAAACATGTTAAGCTCCATTGACGAGGAGCGGAGTTAGCAGCAGTTTCAAAAAGATAAGATTGGCTGTTTTTTTGCGACTCTGGGGAAGCGTATGCAAGCCCACACCCTTCCAGCACTGATAACATTGAGTGATGGAGAGAGTTCTAGGTAGTAGAAGGAACTGGACATGGCTAAAGTTTGGTGGGAAACTAAGCAGTCCTGGGGTGCGTATCAGAAAGCTGGATTTTTCAGCTAGCCAAATAACGTAAACCCAAAGTTGAGGATTGTCCAATGAAGAAAAAAAAAAAAATGTTCCTCAGCTATGTTTGTACTGAACAGGCGTATCAGGCCCATTTTGTTAAGTTCCCCCCTCTGGTTTATTGGGTTTAGTGAAATTATGTTAATGCCACCCCTCCACAGAAAGTACAGCACTTACAGAACTACACGACACCGCACTTTCTTTCTGTACATTTTTTGTTTTATTTACAATACTATTTTGCTTTTAATGCCAGGTAAAAGGATTAAATGCAATACATAAATATGAACATGGTAAGGGTTTTTTTGTACAAATTTGCATATAACTAATGGCTGAAGTTAAAACTCAAACAGGTACATAGACTTTTCACTCCCAGACCCATCACAAGAAAAGGACAGAAAAACCAAACGCACACAGGCACGCGCGAGCACGCCTTCGCGCACAAACATAGGTTTGGTTATGGGTGCTTGCAGAAAAACAAACAAACAAACAAACAAACAAACAAAAAACCTAAGAAGACGCTGATACTACTACTGCAGTGTTTCAAATGTTAAACCATAACTGCTTCACTGTCTACGGAAGGTTAGCTTTTCTCTTCTGGTCCTAACACACGTGCTCACACACACACACACACACACACACACACACACACACACACACTCTTGTTCTCGGTCAGTCTCACGCACATGAATATCAAATAAATGCCTACATTTATTCCACTCAAATGACGAAATAAAAAAAAAAAAAAATTAAAATTAAAAAGCCGCATCCCCCACTGTAATAACGACAAGGCCAGCCAGCTGTGGCCGTGAACAGAAGTGTCTGAAGCTGAACTGCTGATGCTTACTGAGGAGCTTCCAGTGAGAAATAGAGGGGGGGGGAGAAGGTGGCGCGTCACAGTAGCATGTTCACATTAAGGAATAATAGTATAAAGAAAAGAATGAATATATATATATATATATATATATATATATATATATATATATATATATATATATATATATATATAAACTAAACAAAAAAAACAAATTGATCTGCGTGACCCTAACGCTGATGTTTAATAGCACACTTGAGTGGAACACCAAGAAAAAAGAAAAAAAAAAAGAAGATATATATCACCTATATATATATAAAAAAAAAACGCCTAGAACTCCAGATTGGAACAGAACTGATGCAGAATGTCCGGAACAAACAACCGACACAAAAACCAGACCGCCACAAATGACAAGAAGTCCAATTATGCGTTTTTGTGACAACTGCCTGCTCGCACCCACGCAAAACATCCTCAACACTACAATGCATGGCCACGTTTTGGCACAAAGCGTCCGCTGCGGAAAGGCAAGAGAGCAACAAAAAAGGAACGATTTCCTGAAAGGTGTCCTGATCTACGCTTTAGGAAAGGGGGAAACCAAACAAACAAACACAACTGAGGAGCTCAGCGAACACCACCACTCAATAGCAGATAAAGAGAGTGCAAAAGAAAGAAAATTAATACCTACAACGGATGGGAGAAAGAAAAAAAAAGAAGAAATAAAAAAAAGTTCATTCATGCATCATCCTCCTCCTCCTCCTCCTCTTACAGAACAGCTGTCTCCTCCTCCTTTCTCAAGGTTGTAATAGAAAAACGAAAGTCCGTTATTTCACCCTCCGCACTCTTCTCATGTTCTGAGCAGCTCTCATTCTTCATCCCTCCCTCCTATTCGCTCCCCCTCCTCCTTGTTCCTCTCGTTGTAATGATGACGGCCGTGCTTATATTCTCTGGATTTTGTCCGCCACCACCACAGGGTTTTCCTTGCGGATCTTGGCGGCCGCCTCCGCTTTGTAGTCGTACGTGCAGTTGTGTTTGTCCGAGTACCGGTGGATGCCACAGAAGAGGTTGCCGCATCTGCAGTCAAAACCTAAAGTAGATACACAGAAAAACCCCATATTTTAAAATCACAGCCGAACTTACCCCACATGCAGTTGATGCATCTAGCATTAGTTTACAATAAGCGATGCTAGGCCAACACTGTGAACAAATAGTGGGCTTAGACTGTCACCAAAAAACATCGCTTGACCAGTCTGTCTAAACCCAGTTCCAAATCTATGTAGTTTTAGGACACCGCATGACTTAATTTAGTCTACAAACACAATACAAAAACTTCTGGTGTTATTTCAGGTAACCGGAACCACTGAGGCAAAGTTTGAAAAAGCACCTCAAGGCGGGACAGTAGGTGGATGATGATGATTTTAGCTTAAACATCTGTATAAGGTCCACCCATGTAGTTTTACCAAATCATTTTTTTCTTTTTCAAAATGAAAGGCAAATTCTGGACTTTCATTTATTCGATTTTTTTTTTAATCCAGTGTCGGTTAGCGCAGTTAGCCCAGCATCTCCCGTTCTAAACTAAAGAGGCACATGTCAGGTATCAATCTCCCACCCACCATATCAACCGAAAGCTCACCTGTCAGTCCAACCCTCTTGCGGCAGGTGAAACAGCGGTTCTTTTTAGGCTTGGAGGCGTCTGGGCTCTTTCCTTCATCGCCGGCTTGAGCTCCGATCACTGGCGAGTAGGAGGAAGTGGGCTGGGTCACGACTGCGGAGACAGGAAATGCAGCACCAAAATAAATAAATAAATAAATAAATTTACTCCAGAATACAAACAACGTCAGAACCAATGGGCTAAGAGGTTGTCCCTCTGCGCTGTGTCTGTGTGTTTCGGATTGTCTGGGTCTGGGAGCTGTTAAGAGGCTGCTTAGCGTCTCCGGCTGAAGGCGAACCAACAGTATGGCTGCAATTTTGCAGGGCTGAGCCCGAAACCACACGCCACCACAAACTTCTCACACCCACACACTCAGACAGATGACAGAGGAAGGAAAACACAGAGAGAAAGAACACAGACATACGGACTGAAAGACAAGCCGACAAAGAAAAAAAAAGAAAGAAACCTTTTCAACAAGAGATTGTAATAAAAGGATCTTTTAAAACTTTCCAGAATTCGAGTCTACACCTAGGACCGATTCTGGGCTCATTACCGCTGATTTGCTTTCACACAGAAGAATTCCAATCAAGGATCAATTACACAATTTCCAGTGTCATTTTTCTGGGGTCATTTTTGCAAAATAGTAGGATCTAGGTTCATCCGTGTTCCATACCGAACTCTCAGAGCAAGCGGACCAAGCAGAGCAATGCTCTGGCGTGAAAACACCCTCAGTCTTCTCTTCAGCTTTAAGTACCATTTGGAGCTGTCCGCAGACTTGAAAACCAGAGCCGTGAAATGGGTCACAAGTTCAGAAAGTAACTCCCTGTAATGACTTTTGGGGAAGCTCTATGGCTGAACTACAGGGAGAATTACTGTGGAATTACAAATGAGCCCCTCCCCCCCATTCTCATCTATAATCCAAGTCCAAAAACACTGCCCATTATTTGTGCTCTACAGGCTTCATAATGGCACAAAGTGCTTGGACCCATGAAGGCGGACAATCATTTCTCATAGCCGTCACATAGATATCAATGTGTTCGGGCACCAACTTCAGAAGAAAGCTAAATATTACCTTGTTGTCTTGGTTACTAACAGTGTTCCTTTACCCATGTTAAGCTTGTTTTATCAAGTTTTTGAAGCCCTTGAGGAAAATTGAACCAACTTCAATGCTCACAAAACAGGGTTTTCTTTTCATGTTTGGATATGTAGGGTGGAGGATAATGAGTCTGATCTAAACATAGCCAGAAACAGCACACACTCACACAGTATGATGTCATGTCAGCTGTGTGCTTCTTCATGTGGTGTAGTAGTGTAGTACAACACGATTGCCCATTTTCATCAGATTTACTGAGATGAAAGTCCAGTGCTCGTTAGCAGTTTTTAATGAATTAATTTATGTTTACTCTGCTTGGTCTATTCCGAAGGTTCCTGGAAGTGCCGAAGACCCAGTTTAAACTAGGGTAATAACATGGCAATCAGTCCTACCATGACCATGTCTGTTGAGAAGTGAACTGAAGTGTAATTACCTGGTTCCGCAGTGTCCGGTTTGGGAGACGGGCTTTTCTCCTCTCTGGAGATGCTCATCTCTGTCATCTGTTGCGTTACAGGCAAGGATGCCGCCGGCATGCTTCTGCAGAAATGGCAGAAGGTGTTGTGCTGAGTTACGTTTTCGACACACGCAAACATACACACCTACACAGCTGCCAAAGGCTCAACGCCCCTGATTATAACATGGATTTTTACAAATGCTGAAATTTCCTGCGTCAGTGCTCCTACATCACAGCTATCTGAGTGACACTACACTGCAATTTTTTCCCCCAGGACTGTTGACGGAGCGACTCCACATAGTGGCCGGGACGTTTCCTGGGCTGGGATGTCTCTACATAGCAGCAAGGGAGCCCTCAATATGCCAGTATCTGGTGCACACTTC
Organism: Salminus brasiliensis; assembly: GCF_030463535.1. NCBI lineage: Eukaryota > Metazoa > Chordata > Actinopteri > Characiformes > Bryconidae > Salminus > Salminus brasiliensis. Next base: position 31,763,032 of record NC_132897.1, read on the forward strand.
ACGGATCTGAGGCCTCTTGGGCATTTTAAGGACTCTATCTGTGCCAGCGAAATGACCTCCATAGCCTGGTCTGGGGAGTGTTCACCTGTGCCTTCTGGGGAACTGTGCACGTGTCTCTGTTTCTGCCGCTATTGTAAAGTGTCCTTGAGTTTGAGAAGTCACTATATGAACTAACTGTTATTTAAGGCAGACACCCACTTATCCACCCACACACTTGGCACTAGCCATTTTAAATACTCCAGAGTCAGCCGCACTAAAAATCTGCCCAATCCCGGCTTGAAATCTGATATATTGTGTCACGTCCGGTTGGCTTGGGGTTTGGAGCAGACACCTAATTCCCATTACAGCACGAAAAGTTCCTGTGTATTTACCATATTTTACAAAATAATCCTGAACAGAGATGGCATATCAGTATCAATTGATACGGATATCTAGCCAATATGAGAAGATAATGCTGGGCGAGACAGAAAGGGGGGAGGGGAGAGGGTGTGTATCCGATCTTGTAACAAATCTAGCCTAAAATAGCACGCACACGCACACACATACTGTGCGATGTGATGTTGTTAGCTGTGTGTTTCTTCCTGTGAGGACAGTGGAGCGTTTGAACATGGGTCCTCTTACAGCTTCTCGTTTTAAGTTAAAAACTTCAAATAGAAAGAGCTCAGTATTTTTAAAGAAGCACAATCAGACCATGAATCAGTTGACACTCCAGGTTTGAGGATCGGCGTCAGATAAGAAAACCTGACACTGTGCCATTGCGTCTCTCCAATTCTGAATCAAACCAAAATAATCATAATGTAACATAACCCAATTGCTGCAAGGTTCAAAGAGATTCAAAGGGAACACAAATAGAAGAGCGAAACTCACTCTCTCATGGACTCTGTGTTGGCTGCAGGTGACGGCTCTGTTTTGCTTAGGCTGGCCTCTAGTCTCTGCATCGCCGAGGCCTCCGACGAGGGACTGCCTGCTGCTCCGGAAAGAGAAACATACAAGCGATCCATTCAAAAACAGCGCCACGGTAAAAGCCGGACAGCATCACAAACAGCTGGACTCGGTTACGCTCACAAACCATAACAGTGAGTCTTCTCCATAACAAATAAAACTGGCTATTACTGTGTAGTTACAAAACAGGGCAGCTTAGGACACAGATGAACTAGCCTGTGCGTAGCTGCAGCCTAGAGGTTACACGTATCCGTGGCTGAAATGAGCAGACTCCTCTAAATTGAGTAGCTCTTATACAAAATAGCTGGCTGGAAAGAAGAAACATCGGATTGGCATCTGATTTTGCTGAAAAAGTGGCACCGGTAAAGAACAAGTGGTATTAATTGCTGCTAGCATGTCAGGGACTTTTTTTGTGCAAAAGTAAGTGCAGCAAGGAAGCTGAATGAGCCAGTGTTTCCTTTTCCAGTACCCAGTCCTATGCCCACTTGTAATGCACTGCAGCTTTGTAATGCTCTTAAGAATTACACAATGTGCTTAGAAACCATAACAATCATCTGAAACCTTTTCAAAGCTAACAAAAAACAAGCACCCGTGCAAAAATAAATAAATAAATAAATAAATTGAAAAATAGAAAAGGGCAGTCCTTTTATGGCAGTCCAAAGCTGAGCTGACCCGGAAGGTTGCACGACTTACCCAGAGGGCTCACTGGACTGCGGTCACTGCTCTGCTGTCTGCTCAGGTGCTCCTTGTAGCAGACGGAGCACATCCCGTTTGTCCTGGGGTTGCCGTAGAAACCGCAGCCCGTGGTGCACAGGATGGGAACTGGACTCTGATTGGTCTCCTGGGCCATCGCTGCTGATATGACATGTCAGGATGGGAAAGGGTTCAGAAAGTTCTGGTTATGGTCAGACGGTTTGAAGGTAACTGACTTGATAAAAATCTGCAAAGCCTCAGTTCAACCGGTTTCTTACTTGGTGTCAGCCTGAGGTGTTTAAGACCTCAGACGAGAGCGTTCAAAGCACTGTTGGCTACCAACGCGTAATTAGGGCACATTTGTTTTACTTCAGGCATACAAAAGAGACAGTCTGGACACTCTACACCGCATCCTTAAGCTTACAGCCAACTATCTAGGTCAACCACCCCACCAAATTAAGGCAAGTTTAACAGGTCGGTTTAGGCCCACCGATTCCAGAGTGTTCCAGACGGCTGCTTTGTTGCTGGTTTTGAGAAGATCTTTGACCCCAATTATAACTTGAGTAGGGTGGTAACTGATTAGAACGGCTATAGAGTATTAATTTTAAAGCTTCAGCAGCTCGCAAAAGCTCCTCACATTGTTAGAACCATTCTATCGCAGGCTGCCCAACAAAGCTATGCACAAAACGTTAGACAGACGTTCTGACAGCTTTATGAATGGCCACTATATGTTTTCAACATACATGTCTTTACTTAAAAAAAAAAAGGGAATGTCCTGTAAACCATTACTAAAACAGCATGGAGATGTCTGGAACATCCCAAGGACATGAAACAACGTCTTTCCTGTGGGAGCCTCGAAAAATACAACCTTATAGCCTTAAAAGTCATACTGAGAAAATCACAAGTATGTCACGTTGTTTACTGGGTTCCTCTGCAGAATAATCTAAGCACAAATAACGATCCCACAGTATGTGTGCTTGTTTTCTTTTTTAGTCTGAACACACTGGGCCACATATCAGCTGATTGATTGCTGTTTAGCTCATTTGCATAGAGCTCGTCCTTCTTGCCTTTTGTCCCATTACAACATGCGAGGACATGTCCTGTTTAAGGTAAACTACCCTCTACAGAGGGTTTACTCCAATTCTACAAGAAAATCGTTGGGTGCAATTTTGGATCCAGTGCTGGGAGATAAGATATGACAATATCTTCCCATATTAATGCTCATACTGATCAAGTTAATGACATCATGCTTCCTGAGGAAGGATACTCAATGCTAAAAGTGCCTGGACCTGGATCCTACTTCTTATTGTCACTGCTAAAATCAAACGTTAACTGGTAAATCCAGGATATTATGGGTTCACATCATCCAGTCATAATCTTAAAAAAACAACAACAACAACAACAACAACAAAAACAAAAAAACAAAAACATGGGACGTTTTTGGACCAAGCGCTGGATGATACCACTAAGGTTCAGCATCACAAGATATCCATGATTTCACATCACCAGAGAATGATTGTTGAAGTCTGCATTAAGGACCAAAAGAGTGCTGGGATTTTGTGACAAGGGGGTCAGCAAAAACTGTCCGAAATGACCAACTGCTTCACGTTCTTATGCAGAAATCATCTGTCAAAGGTCAACATCTAGCAGACCCACAGATTCAAGGTTTTAATTATTTATTATTATTATTAATTATTAAATATTACTGAACTATTATCTACTTGGCTCATTGTTTCCTTTGGGGTTTTTCACAGAGGGTGGTCTTAGGGTCCTCTACCCTCTTGCTTCACAGCTGAGGTAGCTAACATGAGGGGGTGTTTGGAGCACGAGTCTGATATGGGTTAGTTTCGGTGACCTTCTGGTGCGCGCGCGTGTGTGTGTGTGTGTGTGTGTGTGTGTGTGTGTGTGTGTTTCCACCGTGCTTTTAACGGCGAGAGGGGGGACCGTTATACTGTGCTGAACAACGGCACGCGCTGTCTCGCGCACGCCACGTTCACAAAGAAACTTCACGCTCGAGACCAGCGGCGTTTCTAACGGTCCCCTCTGACGAACCGACCGCTTCTGTACCCCGGGGCAGCGCTAGCCCCTGAAATCCCACCCGAGTACCCTGACCCGGCACAAAACAAGCTCACCATTCAGAAAATGAGCTAAACTACACACATTTTTTTTAGAACAACAACAAACACGAACGACATGGTGGCGGGAGGCTGTATTTACAGGACAAACTGGTCGATGGTGGGCAGCGTTAGCCAGCTAGCACTAGCTAGCTAGTTAGTTAGCCAGCCAGCCGCTAGCTGCTTACTCATCCAGCTGACTGATGAAAGCCCTTCCTGCTTGGTTTGGCTTGGCTTGGCCAGAAAGACCCCCTGAGCTAACCAGAAGCTCTCAGGTAAGGTAGCTAGCTAGCTAGAGGACTGAAAAAAACTAGCCAGCTAGCTACACCCCCAAAGTATCTAGCTACTATCTAGGATATCTAGCTAAAGCAAAAATCCTCGCCTGTTACCCAAAACAGGGCTGATCGAAATGACAGAAAGTGATTATAGCTAGCTAGGAAGGATGGCAGGTTGTATGTGTGTTCTCTGTTTTCTTTGTTTAAGCCGTAATGGCTATTAGCTACTTCCTCTTTTACCCCAGACAAACACCAGCTAGCTATCTCTAGCTCCAGCCCCTACACTAGCTATCCTAGCTATACCGCGGACAGGCTAATGCCCGTGTTGTCTTCGAACAAAAAGCTAGCCTGGCCAGCTCGCTCGCTCGCTCTTGTGTGAAACTGTGAAACCTCTCTTCCAACGAAAACCCAACACCACACACACAAACAACCAGCCTGGCTCCATGGCGAACCAGCCAGCCAGCCCGATGAAACCACAGGCAATCGACGATGTGAAGGAGGCGAGGGAGCTATCGCGAGCTAGCTCGCTAACATGTTTATTAGCTAGCTGGCTATCTAGATACCTGGCCAGGGTACAGCACACAGTCCCTAAAACCAACTGGGGACGGGTTTTAACGACGACCAGTTGAACCAACTGGATGTTTTCTGAACTGCCTATCGATAAGAAAGAGGTGATCCAACTGGATTAAATTAACGGCGGAGCTGAGACCAGATAAACGGATGCCGAGCAGCTGCCTGCGCTGCCTGCCCTTTCTAGGGGTCTTCATCCAGCCAAGTCACGTTCTGGGGCTTGTGATTGAGGAGGAGGAGGAGGAGGAGGAGGTGGTGGTGGAGGTGTTGTTAGTGGTGCTGACAAGTTGGAAAGACTTTGTTTACCAAGACCCACCCGTTGTTGAAAAATGGCAAGCGGCTGAACATTGGCCCCAGATCTGCTCAGTCGAGCTAACTACAGCTACATTCGCTGCCTCCTTTGGGTGTATAGTATAACACACGTCAGCAAAGCTCTTGTCTTGAACATTACCAGCCATTCTTGGGTTTAAACCCACATTTCAGGCGTCGACACTCACCTCAGTGGGTTCTTCACTCCTAAACGAGTCGATCAGGGTGTGTTAGAGCCGCTGGGTTTCGTTGGGTGCTGTGCGCTGGTCCTGTTGTGTTTTTTCCGAGGGCTTTGTGTCGCTGATCGCGATAAATTAATTCCCTCTCGCCCTTTCCCGAGCTATCTCCTCTCCTCTCCTCTCTTCTCCTCTCCTCTCTTCTCTTCTTTCACTCTGTTTGTTTCCTTCTTTAGTAAGAGGAGGGGCCTATGATGTCACTCTGCAGAGGAGGTGCCCTATTGGCCACACGACGTCCGGGGGCGTGGCGGGGATGTGAGCAATGCAAACAAAAAAACAGCACACTGTACCACCTATGATGAGTAATGCCACAGTAATACCCCAGTGGCGTTTAACTTTGGGTAAGCAAAGTACATTCATCCTGTCTGCATTGTGAAAGAATATGCACACTAGTTTCATGTCATATACTCGAGATACAGGCCTTTTAAAACGTGAACTAACGGTATGTCCACTGTATTCAGCAGCTTTACAGAGATCCAGGTCCGAGCCTCTTTTGAGTAAGCCATTAAGGAGGAACCAAGACTCAAACGGGGGACCTGTCCTCCTTGGGCGACACCAGGTAGCAAAACAGCAATAGAATTACAGATAGGTCAGATGGCATAAAATAATGTAGAACTATGGTCAATGTGTAAGCAAGTCACAAGTAATAGAGGTATGAGTGTATGCTGGGTGTTTTTGTGTAGTACCTGCACATATATGAGGCCTTCACGTGCCTTATATGTCATGTTGATGCACTTTCATTCGCAGAATTCATACCGGATTCTGTTCAGTCCTCTCACATCCCCGGGATGTCGTCTGTCTTCACACAGCCACCTTTTCACACGTATCGCAATGCCCAAAGGGCTACAGCACTTACTGTGTGCGGGATTCCTCTGAGGTGGCGTAACCTGAGAGGTGCACGCTGGGATCCTCTACACTTTGGCAGGCGGGGAAGTGTGTGTGTGTGTGTGTGTGTGTGTAGGCGTGTGTGAGTAAAAGAGAGAAGGTAGGAAGTAGAGAGAGAGTTAAAAAAAAATGTGGTGGAACTAGTTTCAGACTATTCCTGTGCTGGTGGATTATGTGTTTTGCTTTTAGACACAGATCCTCGTTGGGGTATATTGACTCAACTGCAAGGAGGGCCAGGGCCTACGTAGGCTAGATGTCTCATGAGAGCTCTAGAGCAATTAATCCATGTTGGTAGTTTTGCAATTGAACAGAACTACTCAGAGATACCAATAGCCTTTGAACACATGTACCTGTCTTACTCATAAGGTAGGCTATTTTAGGCACACGGTTAGGCTAACGTACACCGCATAGCCGCTTCCTTGAATACCTTTTTGTTTTTTGTTTTTTTGCCGGCTCTGAAGATCATGGCCACTGTGAGCTTATTTGCATGTCGGGGTCAGGTTCCTCAAATAGCTCCCTCCAAATGTGCAACTTTGAGCTTCCCTTCAGAGCTGCTTTGCATGCTATTTGGATAGCATTTCCATTCTTTCTGTGGGAAACAGGCCGCTGTGATATGCAACGTTATTAACACTGTTGTTTATGTGCATCATGCTACTCACATATAGATACAGCAACAAGTCAGTGAGTGGAAAAGTTCATTTTGTTTTGAATATGATTGACAGTTTCAGCAGCAAGGTCAGCGCTCAGATGATCCATCTAGGTCTTTTTTTGTTTGCAGTGCTGACCAGAATTATTCGGTATTTACCTCATATTTGTTTTCCTCATGGTGTCTGTTGAGCAATTCTTCACACAGCACCACATACACAGACACACAAAAACACCTGGCAAGCCCAGGGAAGGCAACTGTATTTCATTGTTGGTAATTGCTGCTAATTAGGCTGATCATTTAAAAAAAAAAAGACTTGACGTTTTGTTGGATTATTGTCAAAGGAATTCACTGACATGACCCCCTTCAACTCAATGCCAACGTAATAGTGTTGATTCCATATCACATTGCATGTATAAGTGTAAAATTATAAGCAGCTATAAGCAGCTGGTCTCTAAGGGAAGTGGCGTTCTTTGCTTTTTTTTATGTTGACTTAAGTGCCTGGATGTTTTCTTTACATGCAGTGTGTCGCAATTGCACGTGCACTGTTTAACTCCACATGTTCTCACAGGTACTGCAGTCTCTGTACTGACACCTCCACCCAAACACACACACACACACACATATCTCTTTGGTTCCCCCAATTTATTTTGACTACCTCTCCACCCCTCACTATGTCTCTCTGTCTCTTTCTCTCTCTCTCTCTCTCACTCTCACTCTCTCTCTCTTTCTTACTTGTGTCAGCTCCCACCCTCTCTGCACCCTCACTCCACCTCTTTTCCTTTAAAAAACGTGAATCTCTGTGCAACAACAGTCTAGGCGTCTCTGGAGACCGGCAGTCTTGTTTTCAGAGGTTTGAAACAGGAATGACAGTCATTTCTCCCAAACTCTTCTAGTCACTTTGTTTATTTGTCCAGATTGCTGCTACATTTTTGAGCGTACTTGGAGGATTGTTTCAATGCGAAGAATTTCAGGATGAAAACTTTCTTTTCGTGGAGATACTGTTATGTATAGACTGGCCAAGAGCGTCAGAGCTTACTACAAACATGCTCTATGGCCCAGTTCTGAATACGCTTCTGGTTTCTGCCCCTTCCCCCCTTCTCTTTTACTTACTCACTCACTCACTCACTCACACACTCAGACACACTCAAGTTCCCTATAATAACTTGACACTGCCTTCAGGCCCCTGGCAAACATAGCCCCAGCGCACATGCACTCGCACTTCAGCATAGTCAGGCAAAATATGTGTGTGAAGTGTAAGTAGTCATATAAAGTTTATGATGACTGTACTGCTTATGTCTGTCCTGTATGAGTAAAAACTAATAACTGTCCGATTCTGGCTTAGAAGGGTCATTGTACATACGTTTGAGAGTTTGCCTTCCTCCGTCATACCTGATATAACTCATCAGCTAATCACCAAGCCTTTGATTAGTTAAGTGATGATTGTTAGAACAGGAAGAACGCTCAATTGCACAATGCTGTGACTGGCAACAAAAAACACTGGTATACCTCCTCACATATTCAGGACTCATTTTTCCCCGACATAAATGGTAATTTTATGTTATTAAAAGTTATGCTATGTTGTCACCAAGATCATCATGGCCACCGTTTCACCCACTAGAAGCTTGAGATGTCTGAACCTGACAACATCTGACTACACCTGTCAGGTTTGGTTGGGTTTAGATTTCGTGTTTGGGTTTCTCATAGCCTGTTTTCTATCTTCAGTAGAGGTCCCCCTTGGTCCACAAGGCCAGCATTTTACCCAGAGTAAAACACCTTTGTGACATTGGTATTATTGAACGGCACTGATTAATGAATGTATTTAAACAACTGATCATTTATTTGAAGGGGGACAAGTGGGGGAGGAAACAGGGTTCAGCAGAGCACTGGAACACAACCGTCCAGATCTTGTCATCAGCTCACAGCACAGCCGGAGGAGCTTTCTGACACATGTGCACAGATGAGACCTTGTCGAAATGCGAGTCCCAACCTATCGTTTTTATGACAGACGTTTCAGCAGATTACTCCTGTCTGTCAGCCGTCGAGGGTCGTTTCGTGGAATCTGTGTTTAAGCGTGCCAGGCCTTGCCTGTTTTGAAACAACAGTGGTTTCACATCTTTGGAAGTACTGAGTCATTTGTGCTGGTACAGGACGCAGTACCAGAATAGGGCCTGAAGAGTGCTGATTAATACGGTGGGATTGTGACACGGTTTTGTTTAGCTGTTTTCAGCGCTTTTGTTGAACTGACGTTGAATTTTCTCGCCTTCACATGGTGTGGTGGCAGAGCTGAATACAGATCTCGCAGTAGTTGTGTGAATGGAAGAATGGGGGGTGGGGGGAGTGAAGATAAATATTCCAAGGACACTACAAGCATAGTGGACGGAGAGAGGGAGAAAGAGGGGAACATAAGGGAGAGGCTCTTTTGGCCTATAGTTGTAATTTGAAAGTAGGGTCCCTAAACAGTACACCTTAGTTCAGGAAACCAATCTAGCGGCAGGTAGGGCTGAAATGCTTTTCAGACAACAAACACACAAGTAGTACTCAAGGCCTTGTTGCTTTGTGAGGTGCACTGTGGCATAGCGTGACTTGCTGGGACTGTTCAGTAATTACAGAGTATACATGGAATTAGCTGCCACTCTACAGCTCCACGAGACAGACCTTGCCTGGCTGAGAACACAAAGCAGGATTGTTAGTGCTATGTGTGTGTGTGTGTGTGAGAGAGAGAGCGAGAGAGAGCATGGACAAAAGTATTCCAAACAATAAAGGTGTTCTGTGTGATTACATTTGAACCGTCGCCTCAGCCTCAGAGAAGAGAAGCCCAGCGCACAAACCGCAGACAAAAAGATAAAAATAAACATGTGTCTTTTTCCACAGTTTGTGCCAAAAATAGCCCACCCTCCTAAGGTTAGCTCCATGTAAGTAAAGCTGCCGCCCCAGCGTTTACAGTGCCTGGTTTAGAATTACTCAGCACTGCAGTCAGTCAGCCTTTGATAAACAGGACACTAGCTCCACCTATTGGTGGTTCTGTGACTTACTCCAAATAGAAACGGTGGATGTGATGGGAAGCTCAGCTCTGTTGTGAAATGCCTGAAGGTGAACCACCTGCACATGGCAGTCTGGTCCTTTAAAAGGCTGAGAAAAGCATCCCACTGGATGCTTGTCACACACAGCATGAGCAGGTGAAACGGACAGTTATTGGAGGCCACAGGCTCTGTGTGTGTGTGTGTGTGTGTGTGGACATTGACATTGAATAAAGCAAACTTGCATCTATTGTGGATGCATTCGGCAATATTTTATATGTGGGGTCCTGCAAATAAGTAGATATTTAGAAAGCTATTTTGGCCCATTTTATCCTAGACACTTTTTCAGTGCAGTATTTGCTATTAAGTGTTATATTTATGTAATGCAGGCCACTGGTTGTCTAAGAGTTAAAGTGGTTTGTGTATTTTTGTTCATATAGGGTACCAGTCAAAATGTTGGACACCCCTGTCTGAATGTGTGCTGGCCATCATCATCTCGAAATGCTAGGGTGACCATATTAATGTTGGCAAGAAAGAGGACACTGAGGAGACACAGGTATTTACCGTAGTTAGGATGTCGTCGCTGGGTTTCAAGTAGGCCTAAGTTGTAGGTTAAACTGAAAGGAGATGATATAGATCTCATATAGGCTGTTAAGATAATGTATTGGTCTTTATTGGCTAAATGAGTAAGTGCGTATGTATTAATATACATTAACATATTTGAGAGGCATTTCCACACTCACACATACGCACTACTACTGTCCTACAGCTAAGGCCTTCCTAACCCCCCCAGTACAAACTCAACCAAGTGTGTCCAAACCAGACTGGCACTGTGTTTAAATAAGCCCTGAGCTTAAACTTGTTTTGTGTGCTTTTATTCTAGTGGTACAGACTTATGTTTTTGTTTCCTGTTGAGGTGGTCCTGATTTCAGGACATGCAGGCTGTACCTTATAGGAGACCTTGGTGCTGCAGTATATTGGCTGTAGCCTGAATGCCCATCAGTGTGTGGGTCACTTGTTTCTAGATTTTCTATTTAGTTTTTGTTTCAACAGAAGAATGTCTTAGCTATTGTTCTTAGATTAAGGTGTTTCTTACTTTCTTGGTTCTTCTGTATTTATGGACACACTGAACACTGAAGTTCGAGCGAATGGCTCTTCCAAATAATAAAGCAGTGTTTTTCAACAGAAAGAATAAAGATCTGAGAACCCCCAAAAAATAAAATTTGTATTCCTTCTTAGTAGTTATAACAGTTTAGCACAAGTAAAGCTGCATTAATGTAAAATAATGTTTTATTACAACAAAGCTGCGTTAGTCTCATAAAAAGAATTAAAAAACATTTCTGTCTTCACAAAATATGATATTTTATATTTTATTATATTATATATTATAACATACTGAAATGTTAAGTTATTAACAGTAAACCATTATAAAGTTATCTCCTGTACAGCACCATTCCTTGAACTCCCAGGTTAGTATCACTGTGGGCCTGTTTGCAGAGGGTTCTGGATAATTACTATATGTCTGGAAATGGCACCACTTTTCTTCCAGCCACAAACACCTCAACTATGTTCCGGTCATCACCTACAAAAATGCCACATAGACACAGATGTTGGTCAGTGGTACAATCTGAAGCATTGCGTTTATGTAAATGCTAAGAATAATAGCAGCAAAACGGTCAGATATCCGTTTAAAATGTGTAAATATAATAATAATGTGAAATAAACACATTTTATTAAGAATAATAAAATAAACATGCTAAAAAGCACCTATATGTCGTCAATTTGGAGAGTGGTTAGGACTGTTTGTTAGGACTATCAGTTTAGAAATGATAACCTAAATTTGTTCTAATGTTCTTATGGGTTAATCATTTTTACAGCAATAACAATTATGAAGGTCCTGTAATGGGTCATGTGTCTTATGTTGCCACTAGGCGGCAGCAAGGAAACTCAGATCTTCAGACAGGCCCATGGTACTGTACTGACTACACTGCACTACTATCAGAGACGTTATAAATGAGGAGACCAGTCATGGTCCCAGCTTTCAACAAAATAAGCCAATCAGCTTATTTGTGCACCTATTTGTGCTAGACATGAAGAGCAACAGAACGAACACATGATAGCTTACCCAGATTTAGAAATTTCTCCACAATGACCTGAAAACGTAGTAGAAAACAAATTGTAGCGGCAAGCATGTTGAAAAACACTGAAAATGTAAAACTAATAACTTAACACAGCTTAACCTTGCTTATCTCACACCTGTCTCATTGTTGAGACACAAATAATTCAGTGAACTGTAACAAAAGGGTCAAACCTTGGGCCCCTGTCCAGGAAACACATCGACCGGGCCTCCAGGAACACACATGTTCACTCGCAGAGCGTCAAAGTCCTTCCCCACTACAAAGTTTCCTGTCTGATCGTCCAGCGAGAGTGCTGCAAGCCCAAGGGAATCATGAAAAACAGTGATTGGATTTGCACAATGACATTATTTAGAAAAAAATCTGGTTCTCGGAAACGTATGTATTGCAATGTACTGTTGGTTTCTTTGGTTTAAGGCATGCAGTGAAATGGCGAGTTCAATTCATAGAAATGAGTTAGATTCATGTAAAACGCACCCTCGCTGCCCCCAAGCGTGGCTAACCGGAATGCTTCATCAAAGGTGAGAGTTTGCAGCTTAGCATCCTGCATGCTCAGGAACCTGGAGGTGTCCATAGCTCGACGAAGAGCATCCAGAATGGAGGGGGAATAGCCCCCTGCTACATCTACACCAAAGATAAAGCATCATTAGGGAAACAGCATGATTTCTAACATAACTATGATGCTAGATTTGTACAATATGGATAAATTAGGACTCACCTGTGCCCAAGCCCAACTTCACATTATGGTTTAAAACATTACGAACGTTAAGCATGCCACTGGCCAAGCTAGAGAGAGAGTGAGGGAGAGGAGACGATTCAAACTGTGGTTGCAATATCTATTATTATATCTATTAATAACATGCTGCCTATGGCTAGCACTGTTAAGCTGTATCTGTTGAGGAGTTTGCTGCACATACGAGGTGTTGCTGTTGGGACAGTGAGAGATTGCTGCTCCTCTTTCATGGAAAATCTTCAGTTCCTCGTCACTTAGGTAGCAGCCATGAGCCATCACGGTCTGCACATCAATAGAGCCCAAAAATAAAGTTAAAGTATGATTGTAATTTCTATGCTAACATTCATGGTATCCTAATTATGGTATGCAGTTATTAAATAGTTTACATTTAGGCATGCAGTTGTTCACTGTGAAGTTGAATTTTTAAAACGGTCATCTGCATTTCAGTTTCCTGTATTCTGGTCTGCCCCCATTCATAGAGGTAGAAGCCTGATCTCACCTGACTGGAAATCTGACAAAGATAGCCGCTGACATGCCTATAAAGACTAATATAATAAGGTAATATGTAGGAAAGGATCAGTACCTCTAGACATCTAAGAAATAAAAGCCCAATCCGGGGTGAAAGCATCCGTTGAGCCAGATGTACCGCAACAGCGCACATCTCATAAAATACTAACATCCCAGGTGTCCTGGCTGTAAATTTAGTAATTGGTTCAGGACGATCTTCAGATCAGTGATTTACATCTGCAGTGTGCTCCTTCTCGCCACAGGCTGCGTAATTACATGTAATGTTCAGACGTTAGCTAGGACACCAAGGATGTTGCAAGTATGTCGCAACACACCGCCTAAGAACAGGATATGCTCAGACAAGCTCTGAGGACTAAGATGAGTTTCATGTGTGTGACAAATTCGTACAATATGTATTCTTATGCTGGTGTAGCCGGGTCGACGTGCTATTGGGATAAACCCCAGTGGAAATTAAAGTGATGTTTAGACACATGTTTAGTCACCTTGTCTGTAAGCAGGTCGTGCTTGAGGTAGACATCTGTGTATGATCTGCAGTCTGGAAAAAGACGCTTCACCAGCTTCACCTCTTCTTTGTTTTCACTGATGTGGCTCTGGAAATGAAAAGGATCCAATAAGATAGACATAGACAGTAACAGACTACATACACCAGTCAACCATATCATTACAGCCAACCACTGACAGATGAAGTGAATATCTTTGATAATCTGGTTCCAGTGGCATCTGTTAGGGGGTGGGATCTACATATTTGGCAGCAAGTCAACAGTCAGTTCAAGTCAACAGTCAGTTCTTGAGGTTGATGTGTTGGCAGGAGGAAAAATGTTGATGTGTGGGCAAGCAGTGTTGGAGTACTCAAGTCAGGTCTCAGCCATGCTACCAGTCTTGATCTCGTCTCAGGCTCGACCTCATTTGGACTTGTTTCGGTTTCGGCCACTCCTAGTCTCTGTCTTGACTCGCCTACTAAAACTCATGGTCTTGACTCGGACTTGACTGTGTCCTGCCCTTTGTTTTGACTCAGACTCGGCTCTGGCGATCTTGGCTACTACTCTATGGGCAAGCATAGGAATCTGGTATACAGATTTAGGCAAGAGCCTAATTGTGATGGCTAGACGACTGGGTCAGAGCATCTCCAAAGCTTCAGGCAGGTCTTGTGGGGTGCTCCTGGCATGTGGTGGACAGTACCTACCATAGGGCTCCAAGGAAGGACAACCGGTGAACCAGCAACAGGGTCATGGGCACCCAATGCTCATTGATGCGATCCATAGAGGCCCAAACATACAGGACTTAAAGGATCTGCTGCTAACAGCTTCGTACCAGATACATTCAAGTATTTTGGTGACATGAGAGGGATTGCCACAATATTAGGCCCAGCCCAGGTTTAAAGTTTTAATGTTATAGCTGGTAAGGTGTATGTAGACATATAAAGTAGTTTATTGTTTGAGAGCCAGAGGCATAAACAAAGATGCTGCTATTGAGAACGTAGAGCGTAATTCTGTCCCACATCTTTGTTGACGTACAATTAACGTTAGAAAGCAAGTGTAAGGGTGTGGTTATGTTACTTGACTATAAACCTAAGGACAAAGAGGTTTTCGCACGTTTCATAGCATGGCAGTACCTCAGCTGAGCTTTTTTACTGATAAACAGTACAGATTATAGGCTTTTTAAATAACCGCTACTGTGAACAATTTGCCAGTTGTAAAGTAATGGTATGATTCCATGGCAGAATACGTCAGATTTGCTTACAGTCTGTTATTTGTCGCAGCATGTTTAGACAAGCCCACTGGAGCAGTGATTTTTTCTAAGCTGTTGAAGGGTTCAACCCCTTATAATGGCAGCAATGGCATGAGCTCAGGTGTGTCAGAACAAGAACTATTGTAAACGCTTTGCTGAACGAACCTAATGTCCGTTGAGAATAAGCGAGGTGTGTGGCTTACCTGAATGTGAAGGTCGTTGTTTTTGGCAATCTCTCCAAGGCTCTGAAGCAGGGAGGAGGAACAGGAAACGGCGAAGCGTGGGGTCACCACAGGCTTCACACGAGCATACTGTCTCACCCCATAAACACACACACACACACACACACACACAGAAAAAGGAGATATTAAGCATACAGGTGCCCTTATCTTAAACTCCTACCCAGCCAACATGCTAATGTGGGACTCACATGGGTGGAACATGGGCTACGTGGGTTCCAGATAGGCATGGGCTCTGAGTGGGTTTGTACATACCCTATGACCCAGTTGGGCTTCCCACATAGGCCACATCGTTACAGCCCACCTTAATCTCACATGGGTCCCATCTAGGCCCCATGTGCAGCGTACAACTCAGATGGGGCCATGTTTAACCCCTCCTGGTCCCATCACTGACCCTGGTGGGCATACATAATGTTCTGGTTCTCAGTTGGGCTACCCCTACTGGTAATGTGTAACCTAAGTATTGTTCAGTGTTTTTAAAATGTAATGTCATTCCACTGCATTTTTTTTTTCTATCATTATTTTTTATTATTTTGTAAAGAATTGTTGTCTTATCTTATTGTAATCTTATTAGGTATGATAGAATTATTACAGAAATGTTTGAGTTAACCTCAATGTTTGACCTAGAAACTGATTACAATCTCAGAAACTAGTGTATTTGCACTGCTATTGCTATATATGAGATTTGACTGTTCTGAGCTTTGACTGACTTGCTTCACGATACTAGCAGTAATATTCTGTAAGACACTTTATGGCAGCATATAAACCAGAAACTGAAAATAAATCTTTAATAAGGAAATTCTGGATGAGCAAAACAACAGCTGATAGCTGAACTACTCAATGAATACATTTATTAGGGCCCCTGTCAGTCACAGCCCCCCCACATGCAGCAGTAATGTAAGAGTCTAGTGTTTTACCTTTTTCTTGAGGAGCTCTTGTATAAAACTGAGAAATAAAAAAAAACAACAACATTAAAGCACTGTCAGCGAAATCTGATGGAAATATGTGTTTTTACTAAATACGGACTGGTAGTTGTGTGCTATATAAATGATATTCTAAACACAAATTAGTTATTATAGTGCTATCAAATGATAAACACATGCAAATGTGGCATCGCTAAATGCACCAGAGCCCTAAAATCACCTAGTTCAAGAAGACCAGAGATCGTTTCTCTTGGCCACTCAAGGGCTCGCAAACTGCTTTCACATTTGACTAAATGTGACTAAACTCTCAGAGCAAGTGCTCCTGAAAAAAGGGCCTTACTTGTCCAGCCAGTCAGTACACAATAAAACCATCCTGCTGATAAAACTAACCGAATTGTCTCATCTTTGCATTCCATCAGGGACTCTTTGTAGTGCGGCACCATGGTGTTGCAGTCCATGCACACCTTACCCACGAGAGCTCTTTGCCCAAATTCATCTGCAGGATGAGAATATACAAAAATCAACAAGCTCAGATCCTACTAACAAATGTAACAAAATACTAGCAAAATGTTAACATCAGTGGAAAGGTATGGAAGTCCATACTAATTCCAACGTGATTGGTAGTAGCTTTGATTTGCTGCTAGCTCTTTTAGCGCTATGGGTGGAGCTTGTTTAATATGTCAGTACAGCAGTTCTCTCAAGCTAACCTATCAATAAATATCACTCCGTGTTTGATAGTTTTGCTGCCTGGCTTTAGACACCCAGTAGGACCTATAATCGGCATGTAGTTCACTGTACAGTTACTTAGCGGTTTAAGGTTAAAGTTTACATACATCATACAGTATATGGACTTTAGCATGCTATCCTGTTATAACATAGTCCCCTAAATCCCTGCACAGCCTGAAATCAATGGCTGTTATCTCTGGTCTTCACTAAGACAGCAGTATAACCACTGACTCTTCTTACGTAACGAGCTAATCAAACACGAGCGCATGTTACACAATGGGTAGTCTCCAAAGGGTTAAAGGTTAAAGCGTGTTTGTGTGTTTGTCTTGAAGTTACCTGCAATTTGTCCAAGCAGTAGCGAGGCATCTGTGTGTATAGTGGCAAAGTAACACGCTGTCGTGGTACCATTGCGCAGAGTTCTTTTCTGTGACCAAACCAAACACGAGGGATAAGTCAAATAAAAACATCCTGTACCTGTAAATCACGTTCCTACGTACATCTACGCTTGACGTAGCTGTCATTGGTTCACTACACATGTGTATAACTATACATTGGGAGTAGCATCATCCAAACACATACAAACAGCTTTCTTACAGGCAATGGGGTTGAACATTGTCATCCACCCTCTAGCCCCTTATCATTGGTCAGTTTCTGACCACAGGACCACTGTTGAATGAATTTTGGATAGGAATTAGACACAGTGGGTTCGTTGGAGGGTTTACTAGATTGAGAGTGGTCTGCACCCCAAAAAAATATCCAGCCAAGAGCTCTGTGGTCAGAATTGTCCATTGTTGGGGGCTAGAGGATGGCTAAAAGATGGCGTCAAAAAAAGTGGCCGGTGCGTATGTATAAATATCAATATCACATCATATGGACAGAAGTATTGGGACACTTCTGAAATCAATGGTATTAAAAAAAGAGTTTATCCTGCTTTTGTTGGAGTAACTATCTCTACTGTCCATGGAGTAATTGGATCATATTGGATCATTTAAAAGAATACAGTTCCACTGCTCCACAGTTAAATGCTGGAGGCTTTATACCCCCCAGCCCATGTCTGACATTAGACATGGTGCCAATAAGTTGATGTTTATCTGCTCTAGAAAGTCCTATTCCATTGGCAACACTTCCCTACAGGGACCAGACAAGGTGTGTGTGACGTAATGTAGCAGAATGCATTTATTAGAAGGAGTGTCCACAAACATTTGGACATGTATTATGCGTATTATGCTTATTACTTATGACTGTCCTGACTCATTCATTCATTGGCTTTTATGTCACTGCAACCTACCAAAACTTTGGTGTAGACATCCTTGGCGAAGTCCATGTCCTTGTACTTTGACTCTACAGGAAAAGTGTAAGTATTGAGCCAGTCTAGGAGGGGCAGGTCCAGGGCAGTGCCCGAGTACGTGTACTGCGAGGCGTGAATGTGCGTGTCGACCAGTCCTGGCATTAGGAACTCGCTGCAGAGAAGCACATACATGTCATCACCATGTTTTAAAAAAACAGCCTAACCAGATCAGCTGGTTGGGCAGCTCAGCTCTTAATTAGCATATGGTATGTTTTGTTTTAGCGTGATGGTTTATCTGGTCTACCAAGCTAACCAGCATGACCAAGTGGGTCAAGCTCATGCTGGTGGCCCCACTTAGACAAGGCTTGTCCCTTATGATGGCGAGATGCCTTCGTCAGAGCATCTCCAAAACATCAATCAGGTCTTTTGGTGTGTTCCTAGTATGCAGTGGTCAGTACCCACCAAGTGCTCCAAGGCAGGACAGCGACAGGGTCATGGGTGCCCAAGCCTTTATTGATGCGATCCATGAAAGCCCCACCTCATAACTTACAGGACTGGGTGCCAGATACAACAGGACACCTTCTGAGGTCCTGTGGAATTTCTGCCTTAATGGTTTAGAGCTGTTTTGGGAGCATGAGTGGGACATAGGGGGACCTAGGCTATATTAGGCGGGTGGTTTTAATATTATGGTTGATCTGATCGGTGCATATTAAGCATTTAAAAAATTGTAAAAGTTCAAAAATACTCACTACTGCTCAAGCTGTATGATATCAGAGGTCTGGAAGCCCCATGTCTGTGAGAGACTTTCCACATTATGACCTTCCTCAATAAAGGCGATCTATCAGAGAGAAGAAACAGAATTTACAAGCGTTGCAGATGGGTGACGTATTGCTCAACCACACGTTCGTCCTGCACATACTGACACACCAATAAAGCCCTGAAGTCTCGTGCCAATGTGTGTTGAATTTAACACAGGACTGCTGGCGTTAAGAAACAGGCATTGGTCAAAAAAAGACTGTTTTGACTGCTATCTAAGGTCAAAGTCACTTAACTGTTGTTTTAGAGAGTTCAACTGCGAAGGTACTGTGACCACAGACTATATGCTCACTGTAAACTCTAAGCTAAAAGAGCTCTATATACCCTGTCCTTACAAATATACTGTACTGTGCAAAAGCCTTAGGCAGACCAGAAACACAAAATCTTTGGTCATAAAGTGTGTCTACCCATAAAACTTTATGTAACTTTAGAAATAACCCAAATAAACGGTGGTCAGTCAGTGTGTTTACCCATAAAACTCTATATAACATTAGAATAAACCCAAGTAAACATAAAGCCAGTGGTCAGTGAGAGTGTCTACCTGTAATTAACTCTATATAACATTAGAATAAACCCAAGTAAACATAAAGCCAGTGGTCAGTGAGAGTGTCTACCTGTAATTAACTCTATATAACATTAGAATAAACTCAAATAAACATAAAGTCAGTGGTCAGTGAAAGCGTCTACCTGTAGTTAACTCTATATAACATTAGAATAAACCCAAATAAACATAAAGCCAGTGGTCAGTGAGAGTGTCTACCTGTAGTTAACTCTATATAACATTAGAATAAACCCAAATAAACATAAAGTCAGTGGTCAGTGAGAGTGTCTACCTGTATTTAACTCTATATAACATTAGAATAAACTCAAATAAACATAAAGTCAGTGGTTAGTGAGAGTGTCTACCTGTAAAACTCTATATAACATTAGAATAAACCCAAATAAACATAAAGCCAGTGGTCAGTGAGAGTGTCTACCTGTAAAACTCTATATAACATTAGAATAAACCCAAATAAACATAAAGTCAGTGGTCAGTGAGAGTGTCTACCTGTAGTTAACTCTATATAACATTAGAATAAACCCAAATAAACATAAAGCCAGTGGTCAGTGAGAGTGTCTACCTGTAATTAACTCTATATAACATTAGAATAAACTCAAATAAACATAAAGCCAGTGGTCAGTGAGAGTGTCTACCTGTAATTAACTCTATATAACATTAGAATAAACTCAAATAAACATAAAGTCAGTGGTCAGTGAGAGTGTCTACCTGTAGTTAACTCTATATAACATTAGAATAAACCCACATAAACATAAAGTCAGTGGTCAGTGAAAGCGTCTACCTGTAATTAACTCTATATAACATTAGAATAAACCCAAATAAACATAAAGCCAGTGGTCAGTGAGAGTGTCTACCTGTAGTTAACTCTATATAACATTAGAATAAACTCAAATAAACATAAAGTCAGTGGTTAGTGAGAGTGTCTACCTGTAAAACTCTATATAACATTAGAATAAACCCAAATAAACATAAAGCCAGTGGTCAGTGAGAGTGTCTACCTGTAAAACTCTATATAACATTAGAATAAACCCAAATAAACATAAAGTCAGTGGTCAGTGAGAGTGTCTACCTGTAGTTAACTCTATATAACATTAGAATAAACCCAAATAAACATAAAGCCAGTGGTCAGTGAGAGTGTCTACCTGTAATTAACTCTATATAACATTAGAATAAACTCAAATAAACATAAAGCCAGTGGTCAGTGAGAGTGTCTACCTGTAATTAACTCTATATAACATTAGAATAAACTCAAATAAACATAAAGTCAGTGGTCAGTGAGAGTGTCTACCTGTAGTTAACTCTATATAACATTAGAATAAACCCAAATAAACATAAAGTCAGTGGTCAGTGAGAGTGTCTACCTGTAGTTAACTCTATATAACATTAGAATAAACTCAAATAAACATAAAGCCAGTGGTCAGTGAGAGTGTCTACCTGTAGTTAACTCTATATAACATTAGAATAAACCCAAATAAACATAAAGTCAGTGGTCAGTGAGAGTGTCTACCTGTAGTTAACTCTATATAACATTAGAATAAACCCAAATAAACATAAAGTCAGTGGTCAGTGAGAGTGTCTACCTGTAGTTAACTCTATATAACATTAGAATAAACCCAAATAAACATAAAGTCAGTGGTCAGTGAGAGTGTCTACCTGTAGTTAACTCTATATAACATTAGAATAAACTCAAATAAACATAAAGCCAGTGGTCAGTGAGAGTGTCTACCTGTAGTTAACTATATAACATTAGAATAAACCCAAATAAACATGATCAACACTGCGATCCCTCGCAAATGTATTGTGTCCAGTGTAACTTTTACTATGTGAAAGGCCGGTGCCATTTCAGCAGCTTCTGAAGGAATTCACTTTTCCAAACGCAGCATGGGAAGTCTGCTTACAATCTTTCCAGAACGTTTTCTAAATGTTACAACGTTTAACAGAACGTTTTGGGAATGTTGCGTTATTTTTCGTAACGTTACCGGCTAACCTCCCGAAACCCTTTGGAAACATTTCAGCAACAGCATGCTTATGTGGGACTCGCATTGGGTGGGACGTGGGCTAGGTGGATTTCAGGTGGGTTCCAGGTGGGCATGGGCCGGGCTCTGAGTGGGCTTAATTGGGTTTCACCCTAATCTCACATGGGTCCCAACTAGGACCATTGGTGTACTAGTGTACAGCCCGGATGGGGCCCATGTTTACCTCTCCTGGTCCCTGATCACTTCCACGTGTGGGGCCAACATGGAACCCATGGAGATCAGGTTCTGGTTCTCTGGGCACTTTCTGCTGTCAGATGCATAGTGGAGACTGAACACCCCCCCCCCAAGTCTACACCGCGGTAAGAATAGCTAAAGACATCTGCAGCTGACGGTCTGCAGGCGATGGAGCCAACGATCAAAATCCCAGGCGATACACAGTACAATACTTCACTACTTCAATCTGTGCCATGCCGCGCGTTTTTACGCACCTTGCCTTGGTGGTCCACCCCCAGCACGAAGTCCTCGAGGATCTGCAGCGCCGTGTCCCGCGTGGAGTGCGCGAGCGTCCCCCGGTACACAATGCTCACCGGCATGGCGTTGAGTTTCCCCAGCTAGCGTAAGCGCACGTTTGCCAGTCAGGTGCGCCTCCTCCTGCTCTTATACTCGCCAACGACTGACGTTACACCCGCGAGGGGAGGGAGGGCAGTGGCCAAGCTCGCTGCCCGCGCCCTCAGGAAAAGGTTCTTCAGTAAAAAAAAAAAATAAAACAGTGGTTCTATAAAGAACCATAACAACCCCAAAAAGACCCTGCGTAAATGCGTCTTAGCCTGGGTAAAGGCATATGGGTTCTATATAGCAAAGCTTCCATAAAGAAAGGTGACAGCCCAAAGAACCATATGGAGGTTCAAATAGGTCATGTACCTGCATTCGGGTTCTACATAGCACCAAAAAAAGGGTTCTTTAGTACAGGTGATGGTTCTGTAGAGAATGATGACAAATCAGAGAAGCATGTAAAGGCCTAAATGCTTCTTCCTTTGGGAATACAGCTCTGAGAAAGGTTCCACTATTAGGACACATTCGGGTTCTTGAGTAAAGGCGAATTGGTTCTCTACATAGAACCAAAACAACCCAAAGGAACATTTGAACACTTTGAAATGGCTCTTCTTCAAAATCAAGGACCTGTATATGGGTCCTTTTGTTTGGTCCAATGTTTGGTACACCTTCGAAAAGGGGGTCATCATAGGTTTTTGAGTAAAGGCTTTAGTTAAGAGAGTTATTTATGTATTTATTTATTTATTTATTTATTTTAAAGTGTATGCATTGTTCTCACAGCAGTAGAAATCTAAGAGATGCTTGGAGATCTTTATATATATATATATATATATATATATATATATATAGCGCTATATAAGCAGCGCAGTTCTGGGACGGGTGTTAGAAGAAGACTATTGAAGAAGTGCTGATCTTCTCTGTGAGCTCCAGACACTGTATGTATGGATTTGTTCAGCTCCACCAGCAGCTCACCTGACTTACTGCAATGAAGGACTGATTAGATAAGCTAGGCGCCGGATAGGAACTGGGAGGACTGGCCTTTTGCAAGGAGAGTGCTAGAAATAATGTATTTGTAGTAACTGTTTTTATCTATTTTAGTGATCTACACATGGCAGCAAGCAGCAAGTGAGCAGTCAGTTCTTGAAGGTGATTTGTTAAAGCATGGGAAAATGGCCAAGCGTAAGTATCTGAGACACTTTGACAAGAGGAACCCTATATAATGCTATATAGAACCATGTATGTATAGAGGTGAGGGTGAAAAATGTCTCCAACTGTTATGGTACTGTGCCAATTTCAGGGTTCTTTCTAGAACTTCTACATCATGTGAAGGTCCTTTAATCCTTAAAAATGTTCTAATTCACAAATAAACAACCACTCATTAAAAGGGTTTTAGGGAACCAACAGTGGTTCTATTACAGGAGGCAGAAATTCTTTCTGGATCAGGGTTCTTTGTGTTCAGCATGACTTAGCAAAGCTATAATCTTGTAGATCCTTCCAATAATTCAGACCTAGGTAATGGCAGGTACAATAAAAATGTTCACAGAGTGATGTAATAAACATGAACTTGTTGGTACATGACGGTTCTGGTACAGGGGCTCTCTCGGGGCTTGCTGTCATGGAGATGGAGACATCCCCCTCACATTAGCTTATATCCATCCCCCTGAGAGAGATGGAAGAAGACGCAAAACAAGGCCCTGGACTTTCTGTAGTTATCCCACATAAACATCTCCATTTCCAGACAGTGTTTCTTAGATCTCTTGTAAAATGCACTTCCAGACGTTCTAGATAACTTTGAGAAAAAAAAACATTAATCTGCTACTAACATTATGGGCTGCTTTCCCAGACATGGATTAGGTCTTTTCCTGGACTAAACTGCAATGCAAATGGTGACTCAGCATTGGAAAGTGTAAAACCGCCAGCTTTACCACTTGGGTTCTTCCTGTGTTGTTTTGACCCTGATCAGTGTATGCCGACCCTGTTCGTTTCAGAAAACCTCAAACAAATTGAAACTTATATGAAGGTTCTGGTACAGGGACTCTCTCAGGGCTTGCTGTCATGGAGATGGAGACCTCCCCCTCATGTTAGCTTATGTGCATCCCCCTAAGAGAGAGATGGAAGAAGAAACAAAGCAAGGCTTTGGACTTTCCTTAGTTATGGAACATTATATTAGCTCAATTTCCATACTGTGTTTTCTGGGTCTCTTATAAAATGCACTTCCAGACGTTCTAGATAACATAACACATAAACACATAAATGTAAAACATTATGGGCTGCTTTCCCATGTGGATTAGGTCTTTTCTTGGACTAAACTGCAGTGGAAATGGCGATTCAGCATTAGTTTCAAGGTAGGTGTTAGGTTCAAGCTTAATCTGTGAGTACAAAACTAGCTGGTTTACTAAACAGTTTTGCACAAATTGATATTTTACAGAAAAAATGAGAAAGATGGGCAAATGGCTCTAATGCGCTCCCACTAATGGGCCCCTAATGCTATGGCCCAGGGGTCGCGTGTTTGTATCCCAAGCCATGCCGCTTTGCCATATTAGGGGTCCAAGAACGGATTGTGTATATATATATATATATATATATATATATATATATATATATATATATATATATAGTTTCCTGAAATTAACATATGCTCACAATTAACACACAAGGTCAACAGTACACATACACCCACTTAGGTTATTAATTAGGTTCCAGAATCTCAACTCGCCAAGGCAAAGGCCAACTGACCATATACTAGGAAAAAGCCATCAGGAGGAAAGTTTTATGGTGAGAAAAGACAAAGATTGGGGCTGTTTTGCTGCCAGTGGTACATTGCATGGTGGATGGAATAGCAATGAAGAAGGAGTACTATCTGCAACTCTTCCCCAGAATAAGAACAGTTCAAAAAACTTACTGAAGGCCCAATTTGGCTTTGACTTTCCATGTAGAGTGTATGTGAACTTCCAACCCCAACTGTAGGTGTCATGGTTTATGGATGCTTCTATGCCATTTGAAGTACTTTCTTTCTTGGGCAGGACAATAGTACATACAGTGTATATAAAAAGTATTCACCCCCTTGGTTGTTTTTCCACTTGTACTGCATGTATAAATGGAACCATGGTTAATAGAATTTTTTTTTTTTTTTTTTTTACAACAATACTTGCATAAATAATTACCTAATTTAACAATTGGTGCTATTAGTCTCAGAATTAGTGAAATGGAGATCAGCTGAGTGCAGTGAATGTGTCTCCAGTTACAGGTTAATCAGTATTTCTGGCTACATAAATACACCAAGAAGTCAAAAAGACACTCGGAAAAAAAAGCGTACTGAAGAGTAGAAGTCAGGGGATGGATACAAAAAATACCCAAGTCTCTCAGCATCCCCAGCAGTGAAATCCATCATTAAGAAATGAAGAAGGAATATGGCACATGTGCAAATCTGCCTAGAACAGGCCGCCCTCACAAACTGAGCGACCATGCAAGGAGGAGACTGGTGAGAGAGGCTACCATGACTGCTCTGAAGGAGGAGTTGAAGCATATGATTGCAACTGTTGCCCGGGTTTTTCACCAGTCAGTTTACCCAAAGGCATGTGGAAGATGCCAAGCTCAACTGGAAGAAGACCAAAACTGAGCTTTTTGGCCATCAGACTAGACGCTATGGTTGGCAGACACCAAACACAGCATATCACCACAAACACACCATGCCCACAGTGAAGCATGGTGGTGGCAGCATGGATGTAACAATCTTCAGAGTAGTCAGAGTAGTACAGGTGCGTTAATGGCCTCCCTCACGAGTGTCCTTCAAAATGACACTCGTGAGGGACGAGATGACGAAATGACGACATCCTCAATAGTCAGCACAGAAATCAGCCACTGACGCAAATGAAAATTGGGAAGCCAGGACGATCAGACAGCTCTGGATATATCTGGATATCTCTCTTTTTGTCTCTTCTCACTTCCCTATTCCAGGAAAACAAAGCTAAAAGAGGCAAAAGCTGTGATCTGGTGAAAGCCAATCACCTGCATCATCACCAGATTTAAATAAAAGGGAAGGAAACCCTGAGTGTCCACCCAAAACACTGATGTGAGCATCTTAGTTTTGAAATACTGGACATGTGGTTTATAGTCACACATTGAAGTCAAAGATCCTCCTGCTTTGGGCTGTGATGAGGTAAGATCCTTAGGCATAGCAGCTCGCTAATTCATGTGCTTCAGGCAAGTCTGTTCACTTAACGCCCATCTGTAGAAAAGGTGGGAAAGCCACCTCAAATGCAACGTCATTGTACACGTTAGCGCATTTTGAGGAGAATGCTAACCTCCAATTCAGTTAGGAAGAATTGCTAATAGACACCCAGCTTCCATTGCTAGCATTTCGTTGAGCGATGGGGGTGGGGGAAGAGAGCCTTGTCGGCTGTGGCACTCCTGGGAATCAAACTCTCGTGTCGCTAAGGAGGACTTGGGAGAGCACATGCTTCCTGGAGCTAACTCGCTATCATTCTCGTAGGGAACTGCTAACTGGCTGTTACACTGGCTAACAGACACCCATGCTACCTAGCATTTGTCAAGCGATGAGGGAAAGCTGGGCCATCCAAGACCGCCTAGAGACAGGGAGGCCGATCATGCTTTCTTGGTCTCCTGGCCGTGGATACCTGTTAATTGACAGGGGTAAAACTGTCATCACATCTCCTGATGATTGGACTAACGCTTTGACAGTTACACCACCTGTGAGCCCTCATACATTGTGCTTTGAATACATGAATTAATCACTGGACAGGTTTTAACAAAGTAACTGTGACTGGTCAACTCTTAAGAGCAAGGTCAAGTGGGATAACTCTAGCAACCATTAGACATGGCATAGCAACTAGTTAGCAGCACCGTACTAACCACCTAGAAATCCCATATCAACTGCCTAATAGCATCCTAGGACCACCTGCCAATAAAAATCACCTAGAAAAACTTTATAGCAATCCCCTTGGACACCATTGCAACCCCATAGCAACCCATTTGAATACTATAATACCATAACAACAATGTAGCAATAAGGGATTACTAACATAGGAATTAGCGGCACAATCTGCAAAGATAATCAGTTGCAGATAATCAAGTCATCTGCGAACTTGATTATTGAGTTGAATTACAGGGAGTCCAGGAGGGGGCTCAGAACACAGCCCTGTGGCACGCCAGTGTTCAGAGTGACGGTAGAGGAGAAGAATTGTGTCTGTCATTCAGGAAATCCAGAATCTAAGTTTGGAGATCAGCTTGGAAGGGATCAGTGTTGAATGCTGAACTAAAGTCGATGAACACCATTCTGAACACCATATGAGTTTTGGCAGTCCAGGTGGGTCAGTACAGTCTGAACCTCCATAGAGATGGCATCTTCAGTTGACCTGTTCCGGCGGTGGAACCTTCAGACGGTTCAGGCCTACTATAGTACTGTATTACACAATCTATACCACTCAATGCCTCTTCTAGTGGTTGGGACGGTAGCATATCATTTTGGACGCAGCCACCTGTAAATGTAAAATATCAACATCTAGTGGTGCTTGGAGTAACTGCGACCCCTTTTACAGAGAATCAGGAGCCCAGCCTTGCATGGGGAAACCCACGATGACGTCACTGAGGGAGCAACAATAAGTCACATTGGGATGAATAATAAAAATAACACTGGACTTGATGATCTCGCAGAAAATGCCAGAAACCACGAGGCTGTC